>NW_023270244.1:2673439-2808315 GCF_011800145.1 Mirounga leonina
GGGGGAAATCGGAGGGGTAGACGAACCATGAGAGACGATGGACTCTGAAAAACAAACAGGGTTCTAGAGGGGAGGGGGGTGGGAGGATGGGTTAGCCTGGTGGTGGGTATTGAGGAGGGCACATTCTGCATGGAGCACTGGGTGTTGTGCACAAACAATGAATCATGGAACACTTCATCTAAAACTAATGATGTAATGTATGGGGATTAACATTAGAATAAAAGAAAAATTAAAAAAAAAAAGAAGATGTGGTGTGCGTATGTGTATATATATATATATACACCCCATACACACACACACACACACACACACACAGGAATATTACTCAGCCATCAAAAAGAAAGAAATCTTGACATTGATGAAACTAGAGGGTATTATGCTAAGTGAAATAAGTCAGACAGAGAAAGACAAATAACATATGATTTCATTCATATGTGGATTTAAGAAACAAAACAGATGAACATAGGGGAAGGGAAGGAAAAATAAAATAGGAGGAAAACAGAGAGGGGGACAAACCATAAGAGACTCTTTTTTTTTTTTAAAGATTTTATTTATTTATTTGAGAGAGAGAGAATGAGAGCGAGCACATGAGAGGGGGGAGGGTCAGAGGGAGAAGCAGACTCCCCGCTGAGCAGGGAGCCCGATGCGGGACTTGATCCAGGGACTCCAGGATCATGACCTGAGCCGAAGGCAGTCGCTTAACCAACTGAGCCACCCAGGTGCCCCACCATAAGAGACTCTTAATGATAGGGAAAAAACAGGGTTGCTGGAGGGGTGGGGGTGGGGGGATGGACTAACTGGGTGATGGGCATTAAGGAGGGCATTTGAAGTAATGAGCACTGGGTGTTATATGCAACTGTTAAATCACTAAATTCTACCTCTGAAACTAAATTGAATTTAAATAAAAAATAAAACAAAAACAAAAACAAAGTAAGCCAAAGGCAGTGTTAAAACAGACTAAAGAGACATAAATGCAATTCCTATGTCTTGATTGTATTTCAGATTTTTTTTTTAAATCTTCAAAAGATTTAAATTTTGGGGAAAATTATAGATATTTGAAAGCATATAGAATATTAGAAAGTGTTATGGAAAGTATTAGTGTTACTTTCTTTAGATATCACAATGGTGTTTGGTTATATAGGAAAACATTCTTAAGCATTTGGGGTAAAGTCATTGTGTCTGTAATTTATGTGAGAATGAATAACTCAGTAAGGGGAAAGAGAGAGAAGGAGGGAGGAAGGGGTGAAGGGAGAGAAAAGATAAGATAAAGCAAATTTGGCAAAATAATAATAATTGATGAATCTAGGAGAAGGGTATATATGGGTTTTATTATTATTATTCCTAACTTTTTTGTAGGTTTAAAATTTTTAAATAAAAAATTGATGGGAAGCACATATATACACTCTCTTTGACACCATATAGATAAGATAAAATCAAATAAAAATATCGGCAAAGGAAATGATGATTCAGGATGGCGATTACCTGGGGTTGAGGTGGTGGCAGAACAAGATGACAGTGGAAAGAGGATCACATGTGTGTAGAGTACTGTTAAGTCGCAGGTTTAATGTTGGGTTATGGTTTCATGAATATTTATTACATATTACTATAAATTAATAATTACATGAATAAAGAGGGTCATAAATCCACCAACGATGAGACTGTGTCATGAACCAAGCATTACATTATTCCACATTTGTGTTCATAGGTCACCACCAGCCTGCTCCCCCAGAAACACTGAAAATAACCATGTACCCTGAGTGGAAAATTCTAGTGATGGGAGAAAAGCTGGATGTACAGCTATTTGAGAATGAGCTCTGAATTTTTCATCCCTTTCATCTGAAGCTAATAATTGTAGTGTTCCAAGAACAAGGAACAACTATTTTAAATACTCTACCATTAACCAATGATTCAATCTTGTTTAATCACATTCTTATTTAAAGAAAATGATACACTTCCACTGTTCTTTAAGGAGACACTAGTAGGGATGAAATTATCATGAAGATACACAGTATAAGAAGACTAAATATATAATTTCTATTTAACAAAATTAGTGTTAATAATATTTCCAACAATTTATCATCTTAGAGTGTATATTTATTTTATTGCATCTAAGTGGAAGACTGCATGGTGGTAGAGAAGCTGTGCTTTGGAGTCAGAAAATCCTTGGGTTCAAGCCTCCATTCTACCTCTTATTAGCTGTCTGACATGGGGCAAATATTAGATCTCTCTACAACTCAGTTTCCTCATCTGAAGCAGAATCTTTATCAGCAGGATTATTCTACCTTTAAAGACAGTCCATTTAAAGTTCTTAGCACAGCTCATGGCACCGCTGAATGTCTTAAATGTAGCTATTGTTACCATACTGAAACATTTAAATTGATTTACTTTATCTGTCTATTGATCTACACACACACATATTTTAATATATACATATGTGTATTTCCTACATATGACAAAGTTACACTGTTTATTATCAGGAACTTAAATAAAATGTGAAACTCTGAACATTGGTAAATGTAAACACTGAATCTCCTTAACACTGTTCATTTCTCATTAGATGATCTCTAATTCTCATCGACTCTACCATTTTACTATTTAAAAATTCTATGCTTATTGCCATTACAAGTATTTAGAAGCCATTCAAATGAAGATGAGTTTATTTTTAGTTTTGGAGTTTATGTTTTTAAAGATGGAAGAGGATGTTCAACTTGGACATTTTCATGACTGAACAAGTCTGCAGAGCTTCTGCTCCTACACCAAGACTTGTCTATTTGATGTTGAAATACAGAGAAATTTCATTTTATTTATTTATTTTTATTTAATTCAAGTTAGTTAACATATGGTGTATTATTAGTTTCAGGGGTAAAATTTAGTGATTCATCAGTTGCATATAACACCCAGTGCTCATTACTTCAAGTACCCCCGTTAATGCCCATCACCCAATTATTCCTCCACCCTCCTTCCCTCCAGCAACCCTCAATTTGTTCCCTAGAGTTAAGAGTCTTTTATGGTTTGTCTCCCTCTCTGTTTTTATCTTATTTTATTTTTCCTTCCCTTCACCTATGTTCGTGTGTTTTGTTTCTTAAATTCCACATATGAGTGAAATCATATGGTATTGGACAAATTTTAAATTTTTAAATTTCTGTTTGCTCTGCTAGCCTTTTTGTATTCCTTTCCTTAAGCTATTGAGGAAGGTATTCACAGATCCTTTATTTATTTATTTTTTAAGATTTTATTTATTTATTTGACAGAGAGCGAGAGCACACAAGTGGGGGGAGCAACAGAGGAAGAGGGAGATGCAGGCTCTCCACTGAGCAGGGAGCCCAATAGGGAGCTCACTGGGATCATGACCTGAGCCAAGGCAGATGCTTAATGGACTGAGCCACCCAGGCACCCCCACAGATCTTTCTCCTTTTTTTTGGTGAAAAATTTTATATTTAGATTTAGCCAGCTGGACTCAGTTTAGATGATCCCAATTTTGTTGGCAACATCCAAAGCATCATAGTCAGGAGCCAGTGGAACATATGCCTTCTTCTCTCCATCAGGCCTGATCAAGGTGTTGACCTTGGCTACATCAGTGTTGTAGAGCTTCTTCACAGCCTGTTTGATCTGGTACTTGTTGGCCTTGACATCCACAATGAACACAAGTGTGTTGTGGTCTTCTATTTTCTTCATGGCCGACTCAGTAGTCAGGAGTAACTTGATGATGGCATAGTGATCAAGCTTGTTTCTCCTGGGGGCTCTCTTTCGAGGATATTTGGGCTGCCTTCTGAGACGCAGTGGGAATGTAGGTGACGTGCAGATCTTTTTTTTTGTGACTATGGATGCCTTCAGCACCACTTTCTTGGCCTTCAAAGCCTTTGCTTTGGCTTCAGTTTTGGGAGGGGCAGGGGCTTCCTTCTTAGCCTTTTGCACCATCTTTGTAAAAGGGCCCACAGATCTTTTAAAATACTATATTTTACCCCAGAGATATTTTGTTTGTAGATAAATAGCAGGTATATTCTAGAAGTCTCATTTTAGTTCCTTCCTTTCTCCCTCCCTCCTTCCCTCCCTTCTTTCTTTCTTTCTTTCTTTCTTTTTTTTTAAGGTAACTGAAGAGAGTTATTCTGATTAAAGGTTTAATATATAGTGATCTTTACACTGTGAAGCTTTGAAAAGTGTTAAATGGCAGTACCTTGAAATTATAAGTAAAATGATAGTGGCAGCATATTCTTTCCTTTTGACGTGTGGTCATTGTAAAAACAGCACAAAACTAGTTGAATGGCAATGTTTTTAAATGACCACACATCCCATTACCCTAAGAGAACAATCTGTGTCTATTTCCTTCTAGTATAAGTTCATGCTCTTAAATAAACTTGCAATCACAGTGTATGTGTCTGAGTGTGTGGTATTTGATAAAGGGAAATACCATAATTTATGTATTTAACCATTTCCCTATTAGACTTCTAGGTTGGCTCTAAATTTTTTTTATTCTAGAAAATGTTCTTACAACATAATAAATTTTTTTCAGGTATATGACTTATTTGTATAGAATTATGTCCTTATGACAAAATAATGTTAGAGAAATATTAAGTTAAAAAAAAAACAGTATGAGCATTATGGCTCTTCATTGCTGTATTACTTTCCAAAAGGAAATGTGTATGTGTGTGTATATGTGTATAAAATATAGCAGTATATATTTTAGGATTTTATCTGAAAATGAGTATACCAAAGATACGCTTTTTTCAACTTATATTATCTAACCAAGAGTACATATTGAAATTAACTTTACCAATCCTACTTTTGTCTTCTTCATTATTGTCATCTTTTTTTTTTTTTAAGCACAATCAGTTAAGAGACTTGGATGTACTGTTCAGGATTCAATTTAAAAGGAGAGTGTCCATTCAAGGCCATAATGAGATATTGGTTATTGTTAAAAGGCTAAATGCCAACTAGTTTTCCGGTCTGGCCAATTCAGCTTTATTGCCTTCTGAAAATGGATATGTTGAATTTATTAACTTGTCTAGAGCTACAACCTACTAAATGTACTTGTCATATTTTTCTCAGTCATGGGATAACTGAATTAAGCTGCAACCTTTACAAAATATGGACAAGAAGAAAAATACTTGGTTTGTAGCAGGTAGGGATGAGAGCGGCTTCATCTATTTTACCAATTTGTCTCTACTACCCTCTAGTGGTATCATAGTCACAATATCCTTTACAGCATTGCCTCCAGATTACTAATACACCACGTATACAGAGATTTATAAATTTCAGCTTTATGGAGTTGGTCCCAGCGTTAGATATGATAAACTCCTGGAGGGAATTACCTTTCTGCTGCCATTCTTGCCCTCTCTTTCCCACACTCGTCCTTTCTGTATAGTACTGCCAGATTAACCTGTTTAAATACAAAATGTGATCCTGTCACTCCCCTGCTCAATCAAACCAAGAAACCTTTAGTCCTTCCCCTTGGATTGTTGGAAGTGCTGTAGGTAAACTTCCCTGCAGTGACTTCTAAAACCCTTCACAATAGGAATCTAACTCTTCTTTCCCCTCTTCTGTCTCTTTATCTCCTATCTCACTTTACCCTCCAGCCAAATCCAAACCTGCCCCACTGTTTTTCCTCTTTCTGCCTAGAATGTCTCCCACCTAATCATTCCCACCAACGTCCTTCTTCCATTTCTCTTTGCCAAAGTTGGGTTTATATTTCAAAAATTAGTTCAAATGCACTCTTCATTCAGCTTTACCAAACTCCCTTCGTCAATCCTTTGCATGCCAGGTGCCTCTTTGACACTGTGCTGTTTGTTGCATATGCTGTGTCCTTCCCAGATGTTCCAGGCAGGCTTCTCTCCTTCAATTCCCATTTAAATGGATAACATCAGCTTTTTCTAGAGAGAGAATGAGCACACAAGCAGGGGAAGGACCAGAGGGAGAGAATCTCAAGCAGACTGAGCGGGAGCCTGATTCGGGGCTTAATCTCAGCACCCTGAAATCATGACCTGAGCCAAAATCAAGTGTTGGCTGCTTAACTGACTGAGCCACCCAGGCGCCCCAATGATCCTGAATTTTTAACTACTGTGATGGTACAGCCATTCCTGGAGGGCTTTTTGTTGGGAGAGCACAGCTTCAATAGTTCTCCTCCTGCCTCGCATTCTTTTTGCCACAATTTTTAAAATTTAAATTCAATTAATTAACATGTAGTGTATTATTAGTTTCAGTGGTAGAGTTCAATGATTTATCAGTCTTATATAATATCCAGTGCTTATTACATCACGTGTCTTCCTTATTGCCCATCACCCAGTTACCTCATTCCCTCCACCTCCCGCCCCTCCAGCAACCCTCAGTTTGTTTCCTATGATTAAGTGTCTCTTACGGTTTGTCTCCCTGACTGATTTCATCTTGTTTTATTTTTCCCTCCCTTCCCCTATGCTCCTCTGTTTTGTTTCTTAAATTCCATGTATGAGTAAAATCATATAATTGTCTTTCTCTATTGTATATATAAGCCACATCTTCTTTATTCATCTGTTGATGGACATCAGGACTCTTTCCATAGTTTGGCTATTGTGGACATTGCTGCTATAAACATTGGGGTGCAGGTGCCCCTTCAAATCATTATGTTTGTATCTGTTGGATAAATACCTAGTAGTGCAATTGCTGGATTGTAGGGTAGCTCTATTTTTAACTTTTTGAGGAACCCCCATACTGTTTTCCAGAGTGGCTGCACCATTTTGCATTCCCATCAACAGTGTAAGAGGGCTCCCCTTTCTCCACATCCTCACCAACATCTGTCCTTTTCTGATTTGTTAATTTTAGCCATTCTGACCAGTGTGACATTCTATCTCATTGTGGTTTTGATTTGTATTTCCCTGATGCCAAGTGATGTTGAGTATTTTTTCACATGTCTGTTGGCCATTTGTATGTCTTCTTTGGAGAAATGTCTGTTCATGTCTTCCTCCCATTTCTTGATTGAATTGTGTTCTTTGGGTGTTGAGTTTGATAACTTCTTTATAGATTTTGGATACTAGTCCTTTATCTGATAAGACATTTGCAAATATCTTCTCCCATCCTATTGTTTGTCTTTTGGTTTTATCAACTGTTAGCTGTGCAAAAGCTTTTTATCTTGATGAAGTCCCAATAGTTCATTTTTGCTTTTGTTTCCCTTGCCTTTGGAGATGTGTTTAGCAAGAAGTTGCTGCCTGGGTTCTCCTCTAGGATTTTGATGGATTCCTGTCTCACATTTAGGTCTTTTATCCATTTTGAATCTATTTTTGTGTGTGGTGTAAGGAAATGGTCCAGTTTCATTCTTCTGCATATGGCTGTCCAATTTTGCCAACACCATTTGAAGAGACTGTCTTTTTTCCATTGGATATTCTTTCCTGCTTTCTTGAAGATTAATTGACCATAGAGTTGAGGGCCCTACCTCGCATTTTGAGTCTGTGGTTTGGGATGGGCTGTGGAAAGACTCAAATATGATCCCTGGAGTAGGAACAAGTTTTTGTTTTGTCTGTTGAATAAAATGGTCTACTTCCCTCTTTGAAAATTTTTTTCTTTTTACTTGTTTCCCCATCTGGACCCTGAAGCTTTGAAAGGCAGGCTTGGGTCTGATTCTTGTTTGTATGCTCATTATTTAAGCCAGCACTTGGGACATAGTAAGGGCTCCATATAGTTACCAAATGTTGTTGAAACAGCAGATATCTTTCCCTTTTTGTCTATCTGGATGTGACATCACTTTACTTTGTATTCCCTTAGTATTTAGTTCAAAGTATCAGCTGAAGGAAGATATTTAACTAGTTAATCTAAAAGAAATGCCTCTTCTCAAGCTCAAGGAGGAAAGATAGTCTAATTCATCTTTGTATCTTTAGTGGCCCCCAAATAATGCCAGGTGAACAGAAAACACTCAAATATTTGGTGAGTGGAACTGAAAGAGTTTAATTTCCTGTCAACCCTGGGGTGCCTGGGTGGCTCAGTCGTTAAGCATCTGCCTTCGGCTCAGGTCATGATCCCAGAGTCCTGGGATCGAGCCCCGCATCGGGCTCCCTGCTCAACGGGAAGCCTGCTTCTCCCTCTCCCACTCCCCCTGCTTGTGTTCCCTCTCTCGCTGTGTCTCTCTCTGTTAAATAAATAAAATCTTAAAAAAAAAAAAAAATGTCCTGTCATCCCTGAAAGTGCCTGCCTCATTTTTGAAGAAAGAGTAAATTATGTTTCATCTGTATCATTTTAACAGTAGGAGTGTGTTACTGCCGCTCTGCTCTTTGGAATCTGTCAATTATAGTAAACATTTAAAATGAAGCAGAATATTCCAGGTGAAACCCCAGGCTTGTATCATTCTAGATGACAGTTTATTGAGTTAAATTAGAATTTCATTTGTTTAACACCATTAGAAAATAAACTTTTATATTAATTCCTTAACTTACTGATCCATAATCCGTTTGCCCTGGGACAACTTTACAAAGATGAAGATTTTTTTTTTTTTTAAAGATTTTATTTATTTATTTGACAGAGAGAGACCAAGAGAGGGAACACAAGCAGGGGGAGTGGGCGAGGGAGAAGCAGGCTTCCTGTGGAGCAGGGAGCCCAATGTGGGGCTGGATCCCAGGACCCTGGGATCATGACCCTAGCCGAAGACAGACGCCTAACGACTGAGCCACCCAGGGGCCCCAAAGATCAAGATTTAAAGAATTACTTCTCACTGTAAATTTTTAGTTCGGCAGAAGGGCCTATTTTAGGCATAGGCAGTATTGTGATAAAATTTAAGGAGTCCCTAAAAAAAATTATCAAAAACACCTCAGAGATTCAACTAAAACAATAATCCTGATCATCTCAACAGCCCCGCTCACTTCTCCTGGCTCCAATTATGTTTAAAATTGTTTGCAGTTTAACAGTTAGACTCACCATGAATCTCATGAAGCTTAAGTGTCAGGATCCTGCCTTAGCACAGGCCCCTTCCAGGGCTCTGAGACAGGTGTTCACATAATCATAGATTTTTGAAAAATGCATAAAATAAGGTAGGTTAGCCACAGGTCTTTAAGGCTGTTGTTTCTTTCCAGTTCAACTCCCCACTAGTCGCCATTTCCCCACCTGCCCAGTGGTACTGGAGGGACCAGAACATTGTGGGGATTCAGCTCAGGGGAATTTGAGCTGAGGATACAGTTAGTTGAGGGTTAGTGGTATCTAGTTATTTATCCCCAGCGCTTCCAAGTCTTTGCCAGCAGTCCTAATATAGCAACAGCTTCTGGAAATACTCCTTCTACCCATTCTGTGAATTCTCTTGGCATGTGGAAATAAAGGTATAGGGTCAGAGATCTTATCTGAACTGGAAGTAAGTGGGTCGTGGGTAATACAGGAGAAGCTAACCTGTGAGAAATTCTTCCAATTAGCAGATGCGTAAAATTATATCATTACCTCATCCAAACTGAACTTCTCTTGTGTCAGGAATGCACTTATTATTATTTTTTTTTTTTTTAGATTTTATTCATTTATTTGACAGAGAGAGACACAGCAAGAACAGGCACACAAGCAGGGGGAGTGGGAGAGGGAGAAGCAGGCTTCCCGTGGAGCAGGGAGCCTGATGTGGGGCTCGATCCCAGGACCCTGGGATCATGACTCTAGCCGAAGGCAGATGCCTAACAACTGAGCCACCCAGGCGCCCCAGGAATGCACTTATTAACACAGCATGAACAGCTATAAATGCATCAGACAATTTTTGGAATCTGGAATCTTTAGAATGTAGGGCATAAGCTTAGAGCAGTCACAGAAACAGCTCATATGTGAAAGAAACTTGATAAATGTTTTTTCAAATTTAATAGAAATTCTAAAAATCTACATGATGTTATCAATAATGAGGTAAGAAGTCATAAAAACTTTTTTGAAATAATTAATCATAATAAGAAGCCAATTTGGATTAACCATGTTATAGGAAAGACTGAATTATCTTTTTTCTCTTCATAGTAAATATTACAAAATTATGTTTCATATAAAGAGACAAAGATAAAGAATTTGCCAGCCAAAAGGATGAATAAGCATTTAAAATATGGAATCCAAAAAGTTGTTGCTCCCCAAAAATGTAGGACAAAAAGCATTATAAGGAATATGTCAGGCAATTAATAAAAATATAATTTTCTATGAATTTTGTGATTTTATGGCACTTTTCAACTTTTAAAATTTTGTAATTTTACAATTTCTTATTCTCAAAATATATTCCCTATTGCACTGAATCTAGCATTCTTTTTCTTTAAAAGGGTCTCCAAATGATAAATACTTCAGGCCTCCTGGAACCTACATCTACCTTTGTCCATCTCCGGCCACATGGATATTATATTGGTACCTCACAATCAACATGCCCAAATCAGCATTCCCCCCGCCCCACTCCCTACACTCCCTCCCCACCATAAGTATCCCTCAGCCTCTCTCCAGAACTGTAGTTGCATCCACCCATTGTTAAACACATACCCTAGTCATCCCTCATGACTCTTTCTCCTTTAGTCAACACACCCAATCCACCCCTCAGGTCTTATAGTTCTAGCTCCTCAAAATAGCTCATCGTCATTTCCTCCTTTTCAAACTGACCACCACTGCCCTAGTTCAGCCCGTGTTGGGAAAGATGCAGAGCCCTCCACTGGTCTCCTGGCTCTGATGCTACCTCATTGTCCCTCCTCAGATCTCTTCAGTGACTTTTCCCTCCTAATCCCACATCTGACTTTGTCACCCCCTACTTACATTTTTTTTTTTTCAATTCCATCCTCCATCCAGATCCTTTGGTGGGACCCTGAAAGGCCCTCCCAGGTATGGATATTGCCTAACTCCATAACATCATTTCTCTGATCCTTTCTCTAGCCCCCCAAACTCCATTTATGTTCCAGGAATACTGAATTAATTTCAGTCCATCAAACATGCCTTATTATTTCTTCTCAGTAGACAATAAATCTCTCTTCATGCATGTGTCTGCTTGGCAAACTCTTCATTCCTCAAGTCTCAGTTTAGAACCTACCTCTGCTGTGAAGCATTGCCTGACTCCTCTGCCCTCCACCACACTCACAACTACTCCTAGCAACCACCATGTTCTGCAAAGAGCAGCCTTTACTTATTACACTGTAAGCATTTGCTCCCTACCTATATGGGATGACACCTATCTGATCACCTGCTCTCTTTGATCCTCATTGGTTGATGAATGAATTTCTCCTCCCTACCCCATCCCTGGTTCCTGAATTTCCAGTGAAAGATTGAGATAAGTTGACACAGGTGGATTTAAAGTATGGATGCCAAAAGCTTACCTGTGATTTCTCTTTCTGTCTCTTTAGTTGGAGGAATGAGTGTGGGAACATGTAGGTTATATATGAAAAACTTTTACTACGGAATTGTTTGAACATTTTACAAAAAAACACATTACTTTTCTAATTAGAAAAATGCCTAACTCAGGAACAGCCGTGATAGTTCCATGTTTTCAGCTGTGATGAAAAGATCTTGAAACTTCATGTCTTGCTTTTTTCAACCACTTTACTTTCTGAATTATGTAAAGGGAGATCAGTCTTCTCCTTTTGAGTAAGTTTTTCAGCAGCTTCTATGAATTTTATCCAGTAGCAAAAAAGAGGCTTTGGCCTCATCCATCCATCCATCCAACCATCCATCCATCCATCCATCCATCCATCCATCCATCCATCCATCCATTTTTAGGCGAGGTGATATATTCCCATGGTTCAAACTTCAAAAGATAAAACATTCTCCCTCCCCACCTCTGTGCCCCAGGCACTCCTCCTCCAGGCACATTGTTATTTGCTGCATCTCCTTCCAGGCTATTTTATGTATTTACAAGCAAATGTTTCTTAACATTTTTATCTGAAAAAATACTTGTTTTAGTCAGCTTGGGCTGTCATAACATAAACTGGGTGGCTTATACATCAAAAATGTATTTCCTCACAGTTCTGGAGGCCGGAAGTCTGAGACCAAGGTGCCCACATGGTGGGTTCTGGTGAGGCTTCAGGGTTTATAGATGGCACCTCCCTGCTGTGTCCTCACAAGGAGGAGAGAGAGTGACCCAGTTCTCTGGTTTCTCTTCTAATAAGAGCACTAATCCCATAGTGAGGACTTCACCTTCATGATCTCCTTTAAACCAAATTATCTCCCAAAGGACCCATCTCTAAATACTATCACTGTGAGGGGTGGGGCTTCAATATAGGAATTTGAGGTGGAGGGAGACATAATTCAGTCCACAGCAATATTGGTTTCTAAAAATAAAACAAAACAAGCTTATATGCAGTGCCAACTACTCTTTTTCTTCCTAAATGGAGCTTACCAAAATATAAATATGACATTTTTTGTAGCACATCGCTTTCCACCCTCTCCTCTTCCGTTGTTTTTTCATAGCACTTAGAGAATAGTTCTAAAATAGTTCTGCACCTTTCCTGTGCAACCCCTTAGGACAGTATTCAGGGCTCTTTAAGATTCTCATTCCAAACTCTCTTCCCTGCTTAACACTGGGGGACACCCTGCACCCTCCAATGGCGGTGCACCTGCAGACGGCATGCACCCTCCAATGGCGGCACCCTGAATGCCCTGGGCAGACTTTAAGTGCTTACCTCATGGAATTTCCTGTTTGGAAGCTCCACCCCACAATTCTTTCTCCAATGTCTGTTCGAATTAGTAATTTGCCCCTCTATGTTCTCATCTCACTTTATAGCATAATTTACAGTGTAAATGCCAGAATAAAATTCTAAGTAATCATGTGTTCTCCCACCTCCAACACTTACAGCAGGAATTGTATCTGATTAATTTTGTGTCTGTAAAGTACTTTAGAGACGCTAAATTCAAGTTGGCCCGAAGAATTAATAAACTGTATTTGCGAAGACGATAGCACGAATTTACAATAACCCCTGAAAGTTTAAAAACAAAGGTAACTGAGTTAAATTGAAAAATCTAGCATCGCAGCTGTGGAAGCTTGTGGTCTTCTTTATGTTGAATGTAGAATGGATATAATGAATTACTAGCTGTTTTTAGATGCTATAAAATGAACGCCTCGCTAAGGCATCCCAGAGATGAATATATATATATGTACTCATTAAAATCAGTACCCTGAACTGGCAGAGAACAGTTTTCTTCCCTAGAGCACTTCTCTGGGGTAGTCAGTTTTCATTTAAAATGTGAATTTGGGATTTTAAAAGTAAATTTTAAAAGTTCTTAGGTTTGGGCAGAGATTTCAGAACCCCCTACTTCCGATGTGAATCCCAAATATTCTCTGTCACCTAGGAGCATAAAATTGTTAAGGCCATGCGTTCATACCACAAATAGTGCCAGATGACAAATGCTGCTCCCTGTGTAAAAGGGCACTAAACACTTAAATGCATGTGATATACTAGCTCCCTTCTTTATCCTAATGTGGGTCTTTTTTTTTTTTTTTAATGGAACACGTCACCAATTTGTGTCATCCTTGGGCAGGGACCAGGCTAATCTTCTGTGTATAGTTCCAGTTTTACCAACTGTGCTGCCCAAGTGAGCACCTAATCTGAGCCTTTTAATAGTATTTTGTAGAGTTCATGGTAATCAGTCTTTGTCCTACATCCCATTAAGGGTGGTGCAAAGAGAAGCCCTTATTAGGCGACTCTTCTTATCATTTCTATTTTACTCTTATTTTCTTAAAAACTTAAATAATGATGTTCAAGCACAGACATCTCTCTTAAGGTTATGGTGGAGGGCAATGAGAGAGAGAGTTTTTGATACTCTTATTATTTAAATAATTTAGATCCCTTTTTTTTTTCCCTCTCCTGGAATTGTGAATTTTGTTTTAAAAAACAACTAAAATTCTGATGTGAAATATTTTAAAATTTAAAAATGTGAAATTTTGTTTTTAATTTTTAAATAAGCAGAATTTTTAAATAAATAGAATTTTAAACAAAAAGTTTAAAAAGTAAGGTAAAAACAAAGTATATATATGTGTGTGTGTGAAATGTGCTCCTTTGGCCCAGCCGGAAAATCATCCACTTAGAAAAACATAAATATACAGTAGCTTTAAGTATTAGAAGTGAAAATAATGGAATCTGAATGTAAATGTAGTATCAGTGTTGTGATGAGATATTTGAGTGCAGTAAGTTTTAACTGTGCCAATACTGGCAGGGTAAAAACCCGACCCATGGCGAACAGTAGATTTCCGACGACCAGAAACAGTAGGACGACGCTCCCCTGCGATGAAAGAAAGCGCCTGCGCTCAGACTCAGTTGGCGCCCGCCCTCTTGCTTTTTCTCCAGCCGCCGTTTCCACTCTCTTTCGCGCTTCAGCCACCCGGGAAGCCCAGCACCAAGCGTCGCTGGGCTCCGATTGGCTCCTTTGAAAGTCTACGGACTACCTGATTGGTGGGCCCCGGGCCCTTTAGCGCGGTGAGTTTGAAACAGCTCGCACTTAGCTGCAAAGCTGGCTCTTGGAAGTTGAGGCAAGAGCGACGCCGACGTGGTAGCCGCCGCCGCTTTCGTCGCGGGATAATAAGCCGGGTAGAGTTGCTGAGGTCAGGGTCATGCCTACGGGGCGTCTACTCGGCGGGGGCCTGCTCGGAGACCCCGGAGAAGGAGTATTGAGGAACCGGGTGGTATTAGGAGGCCGGACTGGGCAGCAGGGGTCTGCGCGGGGCCGGGCCTCTGGAAGCTAGGCCGCGCCTTCACTCGGGCCCCGGGGGCCTGGGCGTGTGAGCGACGCCGGGGCCCGGCTTTCCCGGAAGGCTCGCGGGAGCCCAGACCCGGCGGGCCTACCGCGGGGAGGGCAGGGGCTGCCCTGGCCTCGGAGTTGCAGTCTGGGGTCGCGGTGGGCAGTTCTCGCCAAGAGGCCGCCGACCTGGCTGAGGAGACTTTCGGGTCCTGCGTGAAGCCAAACCCTTGCACTGGTTCGACGACGCGGATTTCCAGGCTCCGTCCTAGGCCCTGCGGTTCCGGCCGGTCCCGCGTGCGCTCTGCTCTAGCCTCCGGGGGTGGAAAGCCAGACCGCACCTGGGTCAGGTACCCACGCCGGTTCCCAAAGCCGGGCCGTCCCGGAACACCGATCGGATGAACTGACTTGTGGGCCTTCTCGGACTTCCCTCCGTGCCCAAGGCCCTTGTGCCCCCAGAGCTTTTAAGAACACCTGGCCAAGGATAGAACCAGAGGGAATTTGGATTTTTTCGTTTTTCTTTTATGCTTGGTGACTGTTAAATACTATGCAAGGCGGAAAGCTAAGAAATGCCGAGAGATACGTATATGTGTGTTTTAGTATCCCTTAATTTTTGTTTAATACTAGGGTTACCAATGTGCACGTCTTGCTTCCTTTAAAGACCTGGAGGTCTCTAGATAGGAGATGAAGCTGTGGGTGTTTTACATACTGCTGCTAGTAGTACAGAGCCTCAGAAGGCATTTTAAAGCTTCATCCTTTATATTAAATTGTTAGAACAGGAAAATGGAGAGAGGGGAATGAAACCCAGCTTTGAAATTTATTGTTCAAAGTGAGCTCAACAATTTTACTGTTCTTTAGGCATAGTAAATCTGGATATTGTAGAAAAAGGTGATTATCCTAATTATTGCCGTTTTGTAAAATTAAAATAAAAAATATCTAAGATTGGCACTCGTGGCCAGTGTAGTGCAATTTTGTTCATTTAAAAAGGTTTGTCTCTACTTCTGGAATGATTTTGAAGATGACTGGGAGAGATAGAACTTAAGTGTCAATTACTCAGTGACCTTCATATATGATTTTAGTGATGAGTGTGTTAGAAAATCAGAGTAATTATGCTTGGGCTTCTGAAGATGTTTCAATGGCCAACTTCTCAGCTGAGGAAGTCTTGAATGTCTCCTTGTCAGCATTTCAACTGACATTTGAGCAATCTTGCTAATGGGTGAGCAGTGTGGCCACGTTAGCTCTCTGTTTGTGTCTTTAAATATTTTTCCTTTTGAATTTTCTTCAAAAAAAAATGTAAAGTACAAATTGAGTCCAATAACATTATTTGTGGAAGTGTTTGGGTATAACTGACACACATTGGTGCTCCTTAGAAGTGTTACATAAAGAAAACATACTTCTGGTTTTTGTTTGGAAGGGATAGATAAGTTGATAGCTGAATTTGAGGGTTAATTTGACTGGAAGAAGCTAAATATTACGCTGGTTAAGATATACAGACCTAGTGTTTTAAGAGCTAACAAAGATGGAAAAATCTTATTGCAGAAGTCCTTTCCTTTGTAAGTGTTGTTTTAACATAACTAATATTTATGGAAAATTAATACTGCACTAGACACTGGAAAATGCTTTACATATTGTATCTCATTAAAAAAACCACCTTTTGAGTTAGTGGCATGAGATCAAATCAGCTTTTCCTCTCATTTTAGGATCTACCAAATCTGCTGATTAACTATGGAAGATTATACCAAAATAGAGAAAATTGGAGAAGGTGAGTGGTTTTAATAATAAAGTTTTTAAAAAATGATTTAGTAATGCTATAAATCTGGGACATGAAAACATGTAAATATTTATTAAAATCCAGTCTTTAAGGTATCCTGTGCTAATGTGCATTAATTATATGTTCTTTACATGGTAACTTGTAAAATGTTCAGATTTTAAGAAAGTTGAAATTATTCTGATATGATTCCCTGTCTACCCTCTCCATCCCCCTAATAGTCTTACATTTTAAAATACTAAACACTTAATATTTGTATTTTGAGAAGACTATTGATACCTTGTATGTGTGTTGGTGGGGAGAGGTTAGGTGATCCTGAAGGCGCTGACCTATGAGGAGAAGCGGGAGAATTATGTTAAGTTTAATACTGTACTTTTAGTCTCATACAATTATTTTTAAGATCAGTATTTTTACCTAAACTTTGTAAATTAGTACAATAGACTATTAAACCAATTTAAATAAATTTCCTATTTAGTTTCCTTAGATTTAAATGACCTGTTATGTGTACATGTTTAAGCAAATTTAAAACAAATAACTCTTGTATATAATCATTCATTTCCTTTCTGTAGTACTTAAAGTTTCTAAAGAATGTTTATGTGGCATAAATGGAAGAGTAAAAGTATCCCTTTGCCTTTTTTTCCAACAGAATATCTAAGTTTCTATTAAGTTGGTATTTACATTCTACACTCTAGGAACAAATGGTACAGCTTGTACAAAGTAATTTGCTATTAGAGTCCAATTTAGATAGGTTCTGTTTGAGGAACATTTCCAACTAGTATATTTTTAGTGTGTTCCCAAACCCTATTTGTATAAGGAATACTACTAAAAATCCGGGGGCGGAGTACTGGAAAGAATTTAGTGAGATAGTAATGATAAGTTTAGGTGGTGATTGGTTTAGAGATCTATTCTTTTTCTTAACTTACAAATACTATATGATATTTTTAAAAATCACTTAAATACTTTGTAATACCCGCTCAATTAAGCTAATTTTGTTTCTGAGTTGAAAATAAGAAAATATCTACTGTCTTCTGCTTTGAGTTTTTCTTAATCCCCAGAGAATTAAATGAGTGCTGATTTTTAGTTTGGAACAAAAAGTTATTCTTAAAGTGTAAATGTGTTTTTCTTTAAAACTCTGGAACTCCTAACATGCAGGAGACTACAGATTTGACTCTTGAGAAGAGGTACTCTAATTGAAATACAAGCAGTAAAGAGTATAATTTCAAATGTAGTCTTATTTCCTGGAGTTAAAAGATTCCATTCTACTACATGATGTCCTCATATTCCCAATTCACTGACCCCTGGGCTTTTGGCAATGGCTGTTCTTTCACCTTGAAAGCCACTCTCTGCTGCCTTCACTTTCATCTCCTTGTTCTAGTCCAAGTGCATTTTGTAGTTCCCTTTTTGTTATCCTTAATATCCTTTTTCTTTACTACATTGTAAGTAAGCTTTATGAAGTTTGGGATTTTGTCTTGTTCATAAGTGTTTGAACAGGACTTGGCAGTAGTGTCTAGCACTATTGGAGATATTAAAATATTTGATAATAACATTATCTACTTTTCTTTGTGTGTTTTCTTCTGTTTCTTTTTCTGGTTTGTATTGTGTTGACTACTCCAGTGCCTGGCTGTTTTGGATTTTGTGGTGGACACGTTTTTGAAAAAATAAATTGTATGAATAATTTAAGGCCTAGATGATACCTTTCACACAGTATTTTCTTTTGGTTTGCCAGATACCTGGTCAAATTCTACTAGCATTAAAGTAACAATTTGAAAAGTTAAATTTCTTTCCCTCAACTTTATTTTATTTCCAAACATAGAGAAGTTGAAAGATAAATTCAATGAACCTGTAATACCTTTTACCAAGATGTTAATTTTGTCACATTTACTTTATTATCTGTGTGTGTTTTTAGCATTTTGTTTTTCTTTTGACCCATGTAAAGTAAGTTGTAGAGATGTGCTTTACTACTAAATACTTTTGTATGTATCTTCTGAAGAACTAGCCAATGTCATGCATTTCATTTGGTGACTAATGTCTCCTTAATCTTTTTCTAATTTAGAATAGTCATCCTGACTTTTCCACCTTGACACTTGAGTTTTTTGACAACTTGATTCATTTCTTAAATACATCTAGACTTTTCTTGTTTTAGTTATTACAAAGGTGTTCTCTGGTTTCTTCTGAATTACAAAGATCTGAGTGTTGTCACATTCTGTTATAAGAAAACATCTTTTTGGATCATAGAGAGTAGCTATATCCATGATGTGGAACCTAACTTGGCCTTTATTCACTCAATAAAAATTTGATTAAAGTTTTTATGCTTACCATTTAGAGTCTCCAGCACTTGACCATAACTAACATTATTTTTTTAATTTAATAATGTGTAGTTCAGGGTGGTTGGGTGGCTCATTTGGTTAAGCATCTGCCTTTGGCTCAGGTCATGATCCCAGAGTCCTGGGATCATGAGTCCCACATCTGGCTTCCTGCTCAGCAGGGAGCCTGCTTCTCCCTCTCCCTCTGCCTGCCGCTTCCCCTGCTTGTGCTCTCTGTCAAATAAATAAAATCTTTTTAAAAAATATAATAATGTGTAGTTCATTTCAGAGTATATATTATGCATTTCATAAATAATTTTTGGTGCTTAACCAGCAGAATCATTCTGCTTTGTTTAACTAGAGCTCTGTACTAGTAGTTATAAGAGTGGTAATGGTTCATAGAGTCAGAAGAGAGAGCATTGTGATGTCTAAAATTGAATAAATACTAAGGGTTAGATATAAGTTAGTTAATTGTTATAAGTAAATTTTAGGCCCAGATGAGATTGTACAGGAGAGAGAGGAATAGTAGGGGAAAAAATTAGTTCTGAATTTACCATTCACTGCTTATTATGCAATTGACGAATCTTGAATTTGCTTTAACAGTGTGCCCGGTAATTGTGCTACTGACTTACCTACTTTTGTGGTTTTTGATGCAAGAATAATTTATATCCAAAAAATGGACAGACTTTAATTGAACAGAAGGTTATTTTTAAGGATGGTTGTGAAGATCAATAAAATCAGGGTTGTTTTTTTTTTTTTTTTAATTTTATTATGTTATGTTAGTCACCATACAATACATCATTAGTTTTTGATGTGGTGAACCACGATCCATTGTTTTCTTATAACACCCAATGCTCCATGCAGTACGTGCCCTCCTTAATATCCATCACTGGGCTAACCAATCCCCCCTCCCCCCTCCCCTCTAAAACCCTGCTTGTTTCTCAGAGTCCATAGTCTCATGGTTCATCTCTCCCTCCAATTCCCCCACCCCCCCATTTTTCCCTTCCTTCTCCTAATGTCCTCCATGTTATTCCTTATGTTCCACAAATAAGTGAAACCATATGATAATTGACTTTCTCTGCTTGACTTATTTCACTTAGCATAATCTCAGGGTTTTTTAAATCTGGAATAACTTTGGTTATCCAAAAGTCACACTTAACCCAAATTTAGTCAAAATAATGTAAAATTTTAGGCTCCTAGGTCAATTATGTCTTTAAAATCATACCACTATTTAGGAAGGCAGACAATTGTATAGAATTTCTCTGTTTAAAACACAATTAGAACAAAGTTTATGTAACATCACCAAACCATCCTTAATATTCTAATTAAGCCAGGAGATAATTTGATAGTAGTTCTTAGCCTTTTTTGAAATATTGCTACCTTTGGAGAAACTGATAAAACTATAGATCTCCTTAGAAAAATGGACTCTAATCGCTTTTGAAGTTAAACCGTTGTACAGAGAAATAGCAGGTTATTCAGAATTTTATGTAGTCAAGAAGTTCAAGATCTCCCTATATTTTCCAACCTGAATTTAAAATTTTTATTTATCTGTTTATTTAAGATTTTATTTAGTTTTTAAGTAAGCTCCACACCCAACATGGGGCTTAACCTCACGACCCTGAGATCAAGGTCATGCTCTGCCTACTGAGCCAGCTGGGCACCCCTCCAACCACAGTTTTAAAAAGCACTTATCTCGGGGCACCTGGGTGGCTCAGTCGTTAAGCATCTGCCTTTGACTTAGGTCATGATCCCAGGGTTCTGGGATCGAGCCCCGCATTGGGCTCCCTGTTCTATGGGAAGCCTGCTTCTCCCTCTCCCACTCCCCCTGCTTGTTCGTTCCTTCTCTCAATGTGTCTCTCTCTGTCAAATAAATAAAAATCTTTAAAAAAAAAAAAAAAAGGAGCACTTATCTGGGACTAAATGTATCCTGTATATGAATTTTTTTAAATTTAAGGTTTATGCATATTTATTTTTGGGGGGAGTGAGAGTGAGCATACAAGCAGAGGGGGGGTGGCAGGCAGAAGGAGAAGCAGGCTCCCCGCTGAGCAAGGACCCCCCCCCCCCCAATGCTGGACTTGATCCCAGGGTCCTGGGGTCATGACCTGAGCCGAAGACAGACCTAAACCAACTGAGTCACCCAGGCATCCCATTGTATATGAACTTTTTAAACTAGTTCATCTCTCTTAATATTGCCGCTTCTGTTCTCTGTATCCACCCTCCTCCTGCCCAAGATTTCTTATACTGACATTGTTGCTCATTATCTGAAGCTTATATATCAGAATCTGTGTTCTTGTTAACTTCCAAATGGGTGTGAGGCTTTCATACTATATAGTAGATATTTTGAACTTTATTAAATTTACTAAATTTGCTAAATATTTCCCAAATATTTAGTAAAATATTTTAGCTCCATTTTTTCTATTTGAAATGCATAAAACACTCCTACAGTTTTCTGAAAGTGTGACAGTGACTCCTATTAATAATTCCTCAGCCCAAATCATCTTCACCCTATATTTTATGCCTGCTTTATTGTTGGGTGGGATATTTGAAAGGAGATAAATCTCAATCGGCAAAGGATCCATTTTCTTTTCTTCTCTAAAATGTGCTGGGAAATTATTGGTAATTTAAATGTATGGGAAAATTGTGACAACTACATGAATTTTATTTCTAAACTATAGACATGATAGCTTGTAGTTAGCCTCAGTTTCTTTTTGGAAGTGATGAGGGTATAATTATGAGTAAGACACTTCCTATCTGGTCACAGTAGACATTTCTATCATGTGACACTTAATGGGATCAGTCATTTTTTAAAATCTTAGTTTGTGGAGGGTTTCATATAGTAGACATTTACTTTGTCTGTTTCAGGTACCTATGGAGTTGTGTATAAGGGTAGACACAAAACTACAGGTCAAGTGGTAGCCATGAAGAAAATCAGACTAGAAAGTGAAGAGGAAGGGGTTCCTAGTACTGCAATTCGGGAAATTTCTCTATTAAAAGAACTTCGTCATCCAAATATAGTCAGGTATGGTATATCTGAATTTAAACCATTTTCCGCATACTATTTCAAATGTGAATTTCAATGTGGAAATTTTTACATTTGCTTAATATCTGGTCTAACTTTGCTGAGCGGAATAGAACTCTACTATTTTTGTTCAGTGGGAATGCCAGGCATAGGAAGAATAGGCTTAAAGCAGGAACAAAGTTAGAGGAGCTTGGTAATAAGAGATTTGTATTGGGGGCTGGAAAATCAAGGTAAACTGGCCAAGGGAGAAAAGGAAATCCTTTTTCACAGACCTTTATCACCGATACCAATCTGAGCTCTGGTCCTTGAAGACCCCTTAGTCAGAGTCCTAAGACAGGTAGCTAGGTCAGATGAAAAAAAATTTTTTTCTTTAAGTATTTGGATTGGTGTTTGGGGATTTGTTTCCTAATAGTCCAAGTTAGGGTTTAATTGCATTTTTCTGGGGCTGGAAATAGTGAGCAACTGTTAAGGGTTCCTAGTAAATTTTAAAATTTATTTCTATAATTTACTTCATTGGAAAGACAAGGTCTGAGCAACAGTCAACCTAAAAATGTTCTAAATGTCTTTTTTTTAAAAGAAATGTTCTTTTGAAATATAAGTGATTTAATAGTTAGCACCTTCAGCATAATATGACTTAATTTTCATTTGCTGTCCTGAATGTCCTTTCTCAAATTCTAGTTTAGTACTAAAGGTTTTCACTACTAGGGAAGCTACCATCTTTTCTTTCCCAAAACTATGTATTTTTTGTTATAGAAAATTTCTTACAGTCTCACTTTCTGTGATAACCATTGTTAAATTTACGGAAGTTTTATTTTGTGAGAGGTCGAAAATGTTCGGTAGATTTTTTTTTCCACATGATTATTTTATTCTCTAGTCTTCAAGATGTGCTTATGCAAGATGCCAGGTTATATCTCATCTTTGAATTCCTTTCCATGGATCTCAAGAAATACTTAGATTCCATCCCTCCTGGTCAGTTCATGGATTCTTCACTTGTTAAGGTAAGAAGCTTATTTAATTTTATTAGTATTTATCCACTTACTAAATTTATTAGTATTTATCTTACTTAATTTTATTAGTATTTATCCTCTGAGTGTAAAGGGTCTACTCTAGAAGTTCTGTATTTTGGGGGAATATGCTTAGAAAAAATGTTAGTAGAAAGAGGAAGAAAATATTTTTCTTCCACAGTGTATAGATTAAAGTTACCCTTTTTATTAGTAGATAGTGCTTCTAGTTATAAAGTGAAAAGCAGTGCCTGGGATAACATAAAACCATTAAGTATGTATTCCATTGTTGGAAACTAGGATATTTTGGTCTTTATTTGGCCGTCAGCTGTGTGTAAAACAATGTAACAAGCTTGGTAGGGTAATGACAGCAAGTGGTTTTATTTTATTCTGGTTTTGAATGTTTTAATTTATTGTTGACATTATATTTCAGTTAAATTATAAATGTATCATTTTTTTTTTTTAAAGCACTGTAATCTATAAAGTAGATGTGTCTTTCCTTTAACTGTACCAATACCAAACCACTCCTCAGGGGTAGGTAGCCATTGTTAGTTTTTTAGTAGTCTTACAGATGCTTGTATGTCAACTTTGTATATACACATACACTGTTTTACAGAACGGTAAAACCCTTTTTCTGTGAGACATTCAGCATAGGTTGCCCATCTATCTAAATGTTTGATCTAATTATTTATTTTTAAAGATTTTATTTATTTATTTGAGAGTGAGAACGAGCAGGGGGTAGGGGCAGAGGGAGAGGGAGAAGCAGACTCCTTGCTGAGCAGGGACCACCCCCCCCCTCCCCAAAGCAGGGCTCAATCCCAGGACCCTGAGATCATGACTTGAGCCCTGAGCCAAAGGCAGACGCTTAACTGACTGAGTCACCCAGACACCCCTGATCTAATTATTTAAACCAATTCCATACTGATAGACATTGAAGTCGTATTCCAACTCGGTGATTTATGCTCTCATGAACCATGCCCCAGTGAATCCTTATGTTTATTTTTTTATTTTTATTTATTTTTTTTAAAGAGTTTATTTATTTATTCATGAGAGACAGAGAGAGAGAGGCAGAGGGAGAAGCAGGCTCCCAAGGAGCAGGGAGCCCGATGCGGGACTCGATCCCAGGACCCCGGGATCATGACCTGAGCCGAAGGCAGACGCTTAACCATCTGAGCCACCCAGGCGCCCAATCCTTATGTTTATTTGTGGTCATTTGCAACTTTATAGAATAAATTCTATTTTTTTTTTTTTAGATTTTATTTATTTGATAAGAGTACCAGCGAGTGCACGAGAGTCGTGGGGAGGAGCAGAGGGAAAGGGACAAGCAGACTCCGTGCTGTGTGCGGAGCTGGACTTGGGGCTCAGTCTCACAACCCTGAGATCTTGACCTGAGCTGCAACCAAGAGTTGGATGCTTAACTGACTGAGCCACCCAGGTGCCCCTAGAATAAATTCTTATAGCTTTAATCAGTGAGTTGAAGATGTTCATTTACATTTAAAATCTTGATAATGCCAGTTGCCCTCTAAACAATAGTAGCACTTTACTCATCGTGGTGTGTGACAGTTATTTTTTTTAGCACCTACTTCTATCAATCTTGTAAATATTTTATCAGTCCATTATGTGAAAACATATTATCATTTTGTATCTCATTTAATAATTTTTCATTTTTAGCTATTTATAAACAGCCTATACGTAATTCTTTTTTAAAAATATTATTTTAAGTAATCTCTACTCCCAATGTGGGGCTCAGACTCAAGAGTCGCACTCTGTTCTGACTGGGCCAGCCAGACGCCCCAGTCAATTCAGTCTTTTTTTTTTTGTTTTTCTAACAGTTGATTTTATGTATTATTTGTAATTTTGAACTTTTTAAGTCAATACTATTGCTATGTGTACTTTATATTTCTGTAATACCCCTGTTGCTTCAAATGACAATTACATTGTCTGGCAACACCTGTCTTACACAATATTTTTCTCTGAACTAATAAATAGCATGTTATGATAATTACCTTTATTTAAATATATAATCATAATATCCTGTTTGTTATTTCTTTTGGAATCTATGACTAGTGTTTCCAAAGAAGAAATTAATATGTAATGATAAGAAATAGAAATGGACCAACCTTATTCAAAATAAAAAGAGTTGCTATAAACATATAGACTAAAGTTTAAAAAACTGTCTGTGGGGCGCCCCGGTGGCTCAGTTGGTTAAGCATCTGCCTTCGGCTCCGGGTCCTGGGATTGAGCCCCGTGTCCAGCTCCCTGCTCAGTGGGGAGTTGGCTGCTCCCTCTCCGTCTGCCCCTCCCCCTCCACTTGTGCTCTGTCTCTCACTTTCTCTCTCAAGTAAATAAGTAAAATCTTTAAAAAACTACAGAACTTAAGAATTGGGTACAAAAAATAGTAGAAGACTAAATGAGTTCATATGGATATGGATGTGTCCATAAGGAAAATATCTTTGTCTCAGGTATACAAACATGATACTGTATATCAATGGGCTTCCCACCCCCAAATGCTGCTTGTTAGTCTCAAATGCCTGAAAGCTTTTGTGGTCGTTAAATTATTTCCCTGCATTATAATTTCTTATATCTTAGAAACAAACCCACCAAGATTATTTAGAAAATCATTATGTGGGACAGTTAAGTTTCTAACTAATTTCCTTCTTCCAGAGTTATTTGTACCAAATCCTACAAGGGATTGTGTTTTGCCACTCCAGAAGAGTTCTGCACAGAGACTTAAAACCTCAAAATCTATTGATTGATGACAAAGGAACAATTAAACTGGCTGATTTTGGCCTTGCCAGAGCTTTTGGAATACCTATTAGAGTATACACACATGAGGTATGTAGAATAGTGTTTTTTGGTGCTTTTGAGTAATTGTGATTGCTGGCTTGTTTTCTGTATTTGTTCATTAAGTCAAACACTCAATAAGAAAGATTTCCATCCTGCCAGCATGAATTTATTGCCTCTCAGCTCCAAACTCACTCTTCATTGCATGCTATGTGAAAATCTAATGGGGCCTTTAAATATTCTTTCTTTGCCCACAAGCGTGATGGCTGTAGCAGGTGTGGGGAGAGGCACTGCCGGAGGAAGGGGTTTTCCTTGCTACAGTTCTAAGAGTTATTCCTTATTAGTTAGTCTCTTTTTCTAACCCTCTTTTGTTTAATAATCCTTCTTAGTAAACCTTCCCCAAGCAAATCACCGTGTAGTTTCTGTCTCCTGATTGGATCCTCTCTGGTACACAAATTGGTAAAAGAGAGGTTTTGTTGCTTATGGGTTACTGTTTCAGACATATTTAGAAACTACTGAATATAATCAAGTTTTGTCCATGTTCCACAGATGACTTGGCATTTCATTTGTTACTTCCAGAGGGAAAGAGAGTGTTGACTTCTATAGTAAAGGACTTCTGGAAGATGGTTTTCTGTGGCATTGTCTATCCCTGAGCCCAAAGACTATCTCCAAATCAGAACTTATAACATTGTTCATTTGGTTAGATGTATTGGCTTATTTTCATCATTTTTCCTATGGCTGTATAAAAAAGTAAAGATTATTTGGTTCCCATTGGCTTAAACAGTTGCTACTGACCTCATTAAGTTAGAGATGATATTTTTACCATCGTGATAAATTATAGATACTAAAATAGTAGATCAGCTCTGACCACTAATAAACTTATTTGACTTGCTCATGTTTTTAGCATGTAAGCAGTGTATGTACGTGCATTGTACAGTGTCACACCCAAATCCATTATCAGTGGCTTTTTTTTTTTTTAAGTGAATGCTGTCTTGACTATTTTGATTCTTGGACTTTAATGATTTGAAAAGCAAGAAAAGAGCTGGTATGCTTTTATCTGATGTTTGTTTTGTTTTTTTTTAACCCCCTCATGAATAGAACTTACAAATGAAATATTTATCTTCCATTTATTATTTTGTGTATAGTTAGTTGACTTTCAAGCAATGTTATCAGAGGCAACCATGGAACCTTTTAAAGGACAGTCCTACTGAAATATAAAAGTGTATATTTAGTAATTTAATGCACTGCATTTATTCAGTGTAAAAATTTGCTTTGTAATAGGTGGTAACACTCTGGTATAGATCGCCAGAAGTATTGCTGGGGTCAGCTCGCTACTCGACTCCAGTTGACATTTGGAGTATAGGCACCATATTTGCAGAATTAGCAACCAAGAAACCACTTTTCCATGGGGATTCAGAAATCGATCAACTCTTCAGAATTTTCAGGTATTTTGTCTTTTTAAGAACTTTAAAATTTCGGGGGCGCCTGGGTGACTCAGTTGGTTAATCAACTGCCTTTGGCTCAGGTCATGATCCTGGAGTCCCGGGATTGAGTCCCTCATCGGGCTCACCGCTCAGCGGGGACTCTGCTTCTCTCTCTGACCCTCCCCCCTCTCATGCTCTATCTTATTCTCTCTCAAATAAATAAATAAAATATTTTTTTTTTTTTTTAAAGATTTTATTTATTTATTTGACAGAGAGAGACACAGCGAGAGAGGGAACACGAGCAGGGGGAGCAGGAGAGGGAGAAGCAGGCTTCCCGCCGAGCAGGGAGCCCGATGCGGGGCTCGATTCCAGGACCCCGGGATCATGACCTGAGCCGAAGGCAGACGCTTAACGACTGAGCCACCCAGGCGCCCCAATAAATAAAATCTTAAAAAAAAAAAAGAACTTTAAAATTTCAAGTGAAATAATAATGAAGGCAACATGTATTGTAATATTAAGATTATATTTATGCTTTAACTAATAATTTCTTGTTTTGCTATACCCTTTTAGAGCTTTGGGCACTCCCAATAATGAAGTGTGGCCAGAAGTGGAATCTTTACAGGACTATAAGAATACATTTCCCAAGTGGAAACCAGGAAGCCTGGCATCCCATGTTAAAAACTTGGATGAAAATGGCTTGGATCTGCTCTCGGTAAGGAGACCCTTTATACTGACTTCAGCATTTTTGATTCTGAATGTGCTCAATTCATTTCCTTTACCTGGGAAATAGAAAACCAACATATATTGAGCTAGGCACATAACTATTACGCCTGTTATGTTTATTGTATTACTAGCTCCATTTTAGATTCCAAGAAACACGAGTGGTTTTGAGAGGAGGTTTTAGCATTAGTTGTTGTTTGTTTGAGTTTTTAATCTGTTAGGTAGCTACAGATGCTCTGTGAAGGAGAGGCCAGGCTTAATATGCCTTAATTATTTTTAAGTAGCTGGTTCGTAGTAGCCTTCCTTTCTAACTTTTTATCTCGGTGTTTACAACTTTTTAGTTTATCTGAGACATAGGTGTTTTCCTTATTGCTTGATATTTTTAGTTTTTGAAGCCTTTTACTGCATGAACTCATGAATTTCTCACTTTGTGCCTCATGTATATCAGAAAGGTTAGTAGAAGGACTAACGTAGTTCTTAAAAATCTTTCCCCTTTACTACATTGCCATTCCCAAGTAATAGTTGTTTTCTTTAAAAGCAAGACAAAAAAATCTATTAGGATAAAATAAATTGTCCTAGGTAGGCCTTTAAGAAGGTAGGCTTTAAGAAAATTGTTTTAGAACAGTATTTAAATATTGAGCTTTTAGACAGAACTAATTTTTATGAATCTCAGCTAATGTAATGACAGAAGAAAATAAGGTTTGTGTAGGTTACTGAACAAAAAAAATATGTATATTGTTCTATTATCCTGTAAACCTTCTAATTGGTCTTTGGGCTCCTTTCAGAATTTATAAATCATTATGCTACCAAATTCAGCTCAGATTTCCAAATTGCTTTATGCTTTAACTAATAATTAAGTGAATTAGTGAAGTCCAAAGTCCTTTATCTGTCATTCACATATTTTATATTATCAGTTGTTGATTTGACTTAGAAAGTGTTCCTTATCCTGGGCCCAATCTGTCTTTTTAACGTCTGTAATTTTTGAACACAAAGAATTTCACTTCAGTCAATGAAACAAAAATCAAATACTGTAAATCATGGTTCCTTAGTCTAGCTGGTATTGACCTCTTGGACTGGATCATGTTTTGATACTAGGGGCTGTCCTGTACATTACAAGATATTTAACAGCATCCCAGTCCTCCATCCCATAGCTACCAGGATCATATTCCTCTCACTTGTGACAACCCAAAATGTCTCCAGACACTGTCATATGTCCCCTGACAGGCAAAGTCTCACCCAGATGAGAACCGCTGCTGTAAATCCTCAGACTTCGTTTTAGATTTAAACTCCTTAGTTCTAAGAACTTGGGCAAGTTACTTAACCCTTGAGCCTCAGTGTCCTCATTGTAAAATGGGACCAGTACTTAGCTTTTGCGGTGAGGATTAAGTAACATCATATGTGCCAAGCACTTAATATAGTGCTTGTTACATGATAAGAGCTCAGAGGGTTACTAGATAGTAAAAGTATATCTAGTCTGCTTATTGATTTGGTTTTCTTTAAGATTAATGTTTAAGATAAAATTTAAGATCAATATTAAACTTTATACAGTCTTTTCTGGTGATGTGTAAATTAAAACTTTAATACTAGGTTGTCTGACTATAATTCATTTACTGACTCATTTTAACTATGTTTATAACACATTGTGCTCTGGTTTTGTTTTTATTTGGAACTTGCTGGAAGCTACATTAGAAACCACTATAGTTAATTGCCACCATTTCAACAATGTTATAAATAACTCAGATGGCCATTTAATTCTCAAAGTAAATATAATTAACTAGATATCTTTCTTAAATTTATGTCCTGGTTTTAAAGCTATCTCTGAATGCTTGTGTCTTAAAGCATGATTTGTAGCAAAAAGAGGTTGTTGAGATATCTGTAATTTAAGGAATAAGTTATTTTAGAGCTAGAGGGTGAAATATGGAGGATGAGGCATTTATGTGGTTTGGTATTGAACTAATGGAAATGTTCATTTAGTTGTTTTTTTAATTAAAATTATTAACTTATGGCTTATTGGTAGAGAAATTAAGGCTTTATGGAAATTTTTTTTATGGTTCATTTCTTAATAAAAACCTTTTTTGCTTTTTATCTCCCCCCCCACACCCCCAGAAAATGTTAGTCTATGATCCTGCCAAACGAATTTCTGGCAAAATGGCACTGAATCATCCATATTTTAATGATTTGGACAATCAGATTAAGAAGATGTAGCTTTCTGACAAAGAGTTTCCCACGTATCAAGAACAGATAGTTATATTTTTACTGCTAACTTTGTCTGTTTTTGTTTTGTGTGTTTTTCTTTTCTTTGTTGTAAACTTAAGCTGTACTTCATCTTCTGATTTCAAAAGTGTAACTTAAAAATGTAAATATTGTTCTATATGAATTTAAATATAATAATTCTGTATATGTTTATAGATCTCACTGTAACAACTTTGTTACCATAATAAAACTATAAATCTAGTTTTGATGTCAGGAATTGCAAAAATTTTGAGTTAATTTAAATCATCGCAAACCTTAGAGTCTGGTTTTCCGGTAGTTGGAACCACTAAAATTTAGGGAAGTGTGCTAAGTTCAAAGTTCGTAAAGCTTTGAAGTGTTTTGATACTCTGAGTGTTTGAATTTTGTCAGTTTCTTGCCAATTGGTAACTGTTCAACCTGCCTAAAGATGAGTTTTTTCTGCTGGTATTTCAATTTATGACCTAAATGTTTAAGCATTCAGAATGAGAAGACTATCCAGATTTGAGAAATGATGCTAAATTTATAGAGGTTTTCAGTAACTTATGAAACTAACATTAGAGCATGCCAAAGTTTTCTAAGTTTTACAGTCAGAGATGAAGGGCTGCTCACAGCAGGGAAGAATAGTTTAGATAATTTATGAACTAGCCTAATTTTAGGTAGGTTATTAAAGTTATTTGTCTAAGTGAATTCTTATGCCTTGGTCAGAGGTAATAACTAGAAAAAGGAGTTGCTCATCTTGGCTTTCAAGTCTGACTTAAAATCTATTTGCAAATTTTGACATAATTTTGCCTTTTAGCAGCCTTAGAAGGTTCTAATATACAAGTATTTAGCTAAAATCACTAGCTTTAGGAATTGTTAAATTAATAATGCTGTTTGTTGTGATTCCTATCTATAAGGAGCCTAATTTAAATTATTTGTTATAGCCAAGAGAAATTTCTATAAGAAGTTTTAAACTTTTTCGTGTACATCTATCTGTTATCTAACTATAACCATCTATTTTTCTTCCCGGTTACCTAAGGCTGGAATGGGCATTCCTGTGTTATTGGTTGCATATGTAATGTGTGATCTACTTAATTTATATTGTCTTGGAATTTTTGCACTCTGTAGGAGAAAGTGTGGTTTTTTTTTTGGCAATGGGATTTGTAAGATCAGAGGTTTGGTGGCCTTGTTCTAGGTCCTTTGGTAGAAGCCAGCCTGCAATTAGAGAATGCAGAACCTAGAGATGGAAGTTGTTTGGGGTCACATTGTAAAGAGTTACGATTTCATGGTGGGAATTTGGTAAATGAAAGGTCACACAAAAGATTTAATTGAGATGGTGAAATGACATACCTACAGACTTGAGTTTTCTTACCTATAAAGAGTTGAACTGGCTCTGTTTTTCAAATTGTGGATTGCAATCCTATAGTGGTTCAGGACCATTCTTAATCATGACCCTCCCCAGTGTAGACTAGAAACTCAGTGTATCTTCTATAATTATTTCTTGGTATTTTGGTTTCAGTGATGTATAGATACATGAGGGTTACAGGTGTTTGGGGCTTTGTGGATTTGGTAGAAGCAGCATGCAGCCTCACTGTGATTGCTCCATGAAAGTCAGTAAGTCGTCAATTTAGAACCGACTTTGTGGACCAGGGAAATGAGATGGTGGAACAAGTGCGATCAACTGCTATAATGAGCATCCTACTTATTTGTGGAGTCTGACGAAAGTGTTTATGTCAGCTTCAGTGGCTGGGTGAAAAGCTACTGAATTGGGTCCTCCCTCATCTCATGCATATTTTTTAATTGGCTTGTGCTATGGTACTTCTGATTAATTTTAAAATGGAATGTGTCTCTGGGCCAGTAATTCTCCAATCTGTTGTACACTAGAAACACCTGAGACTAATTCTAGTCCTACCATGAACAATTCTGAAGTTGAAAACTGGGAAATGTGTCCTGGAAACTATTTTTTTCAGAAGTTGCCCAAGCTGATTCTGATGCCAGTTATCAGTCGGTGGGGAGTTTAACGAATTTGGACCTACATCTAGTTTTAGTTGTCTTAAAACTTCATTGCATCATGCAGTATCTTTAACTTGTTCTATTTCTGTTTCAGTCTGTACTCTTTAGTGAGGGGAGATAGCTATATATTTTGTCACCAGTGTAAGATTTTCATATACTTGAGTATATAGCACTGTGACAATTGCCGTATGTTAGCATTGTCCCTAGTATTTACAGGAGGGTTTTTTGGTTTTTTTTTGTTTGTTTTTTGAGTTTAAATATATAAGCAGTTAATACAGAGGTTAATACATAATGTACAATAAAATCTTGGGGACATACATATATAAATTTAATGTTTTGGGGAAAATGATAGAATTTTAGAGTTGAGTTAATAAGATGGCCCAATAAGAGGTCTTTTGGGGACTTGGATTAACAGGCTTAAATAACTGTTAAATAGCAAAATAATTTTTAACTGGAAAATTCTGTTGAATGGAACAAACTTTTTATATCGGTGCCGTTAGCAAACTGTACTTTATAATAGGGTCAACTTCAGGCCCATCGCTTAAGTAATTGCCACATTCAAACTGGAGGCATTGCATAGGACCATAGAGACATTTTGCAGGTGGATGGAACAGAGACAACTAGGAATGTGTGTGGAGTGAAGAGAGTAGTGGGCATTGTTTAAATAGGGTTGGGCCAAAATGGATAGAGTATTGAATGACTAAAGGGAAAGGGAAGGATGGAGGGATAAAAAGTAAAGACCTAGAAGAGGGAGAAGTATTTCTGACTTAAAAGTAGTATCTAAAAGAAGGCAAAGTTGGGGTAGTAATGGTATTGGAAAGCATTGTAATTTTAGTTCATTTGGTGAAGTTTAATGAGGTGTTTGGAAGCAAAAGTAGATCTTTTAATCCTGTGCCTTAGTGTAAATTTCAACTTTTTAAGATATCTTAACTTCAGAAGAGGGGCGCCTGCGTGGCTCATTCGATTAAGCGTCTGCCTTCAGCTCAGGTCATGATCTCAGGGTTCTGGGATCGAGCGCCGCGTCATGCTCCCTGCTCAGTGGGGAGTCTGCTTCCCCCCTCCATCTGCTCCTCTCCCCACTTGTGTTCTCTCTCTTTCAAATAAATAAAATCTTTAAAAAAAAAAACAAAACTTCAGGGACGCCTGGGTGGCTCAGTCAGTTAAGTGTCTGCCTTCAGCTCGGGTCATGATCCCTCTCTCTCTGACAAATAAATAAAACATCTTTTAAAAAAAACCCCACAAAACTTCAGAAGAAATGTATTGCGAGTCATACAGTTGGTTGTTGAAGAGGAGAAAAGGTATCACAATAGTAATATTCCTTTAGAATGCTGAAGGTCTGCTTTAGCAATTTGCATTCGGATCTCCTGGAGAGCTTGTTAAAACCGATTTCTGGTCTATGCCCAGGTTTCAGTAGGTTTTGTGTGGCAATGAATATGCTTTCTTAACAAGTTCCCAGGTGATGATGCTGATGCTTCAGGGACCACAGTTTAAGAATCACTAATGACTAGTACTCAGAATTGCAAAGAACTGAAGAGAAGGAACCTATTTGGCCCACGTGTTGGGTTTGTAGAGGGAAGTACAGGAAGTGCAGAAGGAGAAATGGACCTAAAGCCAGGCATACATTTAAAGGTTGAACTGGAATTTGAACCTAAACCTTCCATTGTCATTGTTGACAAAAGTGAATGCTGTGATGTAAAGAACTGGAGAGATTAGGGTTTGGCTCCCATTTCCGCCGTTTCTGTTTGTGACCTTGCATAAGTTACTCAGTGTCTGAGTCGGTTTCCTCACTTGTACAGTGGAGATCACAGAACTTAATTATGTAAATATATGTAATATATTTATATAATACAGAAATAGGATTGTAGCATCGTCAGGAATAGAGATGGGCTTGCCAGGCATCCTGCATATATAGGACATGTCCATTTTTGCCAGGATGCCCTAAATGTCCTTTTTTTCGATATATTACAAAAAATTGGGCAGTTAGTGCTATTTTTCTGCTACAGTAATTGCTACTTTAATCCATTAAATAGCAACACTAGGTGGGGGAGAGGGTGTAGGTGAGGTTCCTAGCACGTGGTAATTTCTTTGCACGCTTAGTTAGCAGTTTTTCTCATTCCCTCTTAAAGCACTTCTTTTACTTTCTCCTTCACTGAAGTGTAAGTCCAGTGAGGGCAGGGCCATGTCTTGTTCTTCATCCTCCCAGCCCTTGGTCTAGTACCTGGAGCATTAGACATGATTCCAGTCCTTTAAGTTTGCCCAGAGGTAGTGGCACCTCGCCTTCAGTTATAATTGGACATGTGTTGTGAGCAGCCACTGTGCTTTACATACATTTCCTCTGTGTTTTCACAGCAACCTTGTAAGGGAACAAGCATTCATTTTACAGATGATGAAACTAAGATTTGTAGAACCTGCCGAAGTAACCTACCAAAGACCACAAGGCCCGTAAATGCGAGAGCAAGGAGGGATCTGGGCTTTGGCTTCAAACTGTTCTCTTTCCATGGCATCATGTTGGTTCCTAGATAAATCCATAAAGAAAACATGTATCTCGTTTCAAATTTAAGAAATCACTGAAGAAGGCAGGCAAATAACTAAAGCCAAGGCGGCCGAGATGCCAAGAAGCACCAAACTGAGGGTTGTCAAAACCAACACGATGGGCCTGCAGGTCTCTTCATTAGCACCAAAGCTCCTGACAGGTTATCCAAAACCTCCATGTCAAGGTTGAAAGGTCCAAGGTCACCAGAGGAAGATAACAGCTTTCAATCTAGTCCATTTTCCTATCCTGTTTTAGGTGGCAATATCCCCTTGTATTGGGGGAACCCACTACTGTAGCATGTGGTCCTATTGGGGTTCTTAATTCTGGCTTTCCACTCCTTGTTCATAAGGATGACCCAGATTGGATCAGCTATAGTATGCCACAACCCAGCTGCAGTAATTGGTTCAAGGAGTGGACAAGTGACCTAAACAAGACCCCTCAGGGTCCCTTTTGCTATAGAAACCTTGAGAGAATGAAGTGCTCTTTCTGCTGGTATTTTTAACTTGGGAGAACATGACTGGAATCCTGAGCCATCTTCACCACAACTCGAGCTACCTGAGCTGACAAAGTGATAAATAGATTCCTGGGACCATGATGTCCCTGCTTCTGGTCCTGAAGCCCTGGTTCCTGCAGGGCTGCTTTAAAATTGTATGAGCCACTCAGTATTCCTTGTAGGTGTAGGGACTGTGGGTTTTGTTTTGTTCTAGCTTAATCTAGTTTGAGTTGGGCTTCTGTTGTTTAAACCTCAGAGTCCTGACTAATTCCCCTGTCAACATAAAGGCAACTGGATGAATAATTTTAAAGGAGCCCTCAATTTAAGCACCCTTGTAGTTACAAATTCCTGCATAATTAAATATCTTCCTTCTTTGAAAGCTCTTTATTGCTCATAATCATAGTTTTCACTGCAGCTTCTAGTACTGATTGTGTAGGATAGTACTGATATAAATGTATGCCTATTGACCTTTCAAAAAACCTATAAACTTTGGGGAAATGTTTATGTTATGGATACCTACTCTATCAGGAGTAGAAATCTGTAAAATCCACTCTTCTACAGGCAGTCATTCTTTTCCTTGAGATAGGATTTCACAACCATGCTGTACTTCTCTGTTAAGGAAATAATGCAATAACATGAGTAGAATGTATTTGGAAAATTTATTTGCTAATGAGTGTTAGTAGTTCCTTATATTTGCAAAGAGCTTTATAGTAATTAACTAGCATATGCTATTTCACTAGACAGAAGCTTCCTATACTATAAGAGTGCCCTGAACTATAAAACCACAAGAATAATTATACCATAACACATTCTTTATAATACAGAGAGAAAAGATACATTTCCCAGCTGAACATAGCCATTTGTCTCAATGGTTCTGGTATTATGACAAACATATTTATGTGCAAGAAAATATAAATGTGTTCTTCATGAAGTGTGTTCAAGGATCCAAATGGGAAGCAGAGCATTTGCTCCATCTTAAATCTTGCTAGAATTTGAACATAGTTTTAGAAGTGCTTTTTGGCTTGTTTGAAATACTTCTCATGCACAGGCACTAATGGAAAACGGCTCAGAACATAAAAAAGATCGCAAATTCCCAGGTGAGCACAGAATGTTTTTTTGACCCGTCAACATCAGTCTGAAGCCCCGTGAACTGGATGACAAATGCAATGTGAATTATATGTTGGGACCTCTTAATTAGCCTTGCTAACTAGAAGGTCATAGCAGGTTGGATATCTCTAAAGAACAAACAAATCTCACCTTCCTTGCCCCAAATTTTGGCATTCACTGTGTGACCCACCCACTTTAAGCAATGAATTATATTAATTAGTTAGTGAAATAAACTTGTAGAATTGAATGGGGTCTCTCAGACATCAATTTAATCCTTATTTTCGCCAGGAGGAACCTGTGGATTTTAGCAATAGAGTGAGAATTAGAACGTAGGCTTTCTGATTTCCAGTTTAAGGAGATTTCTACTGTTTTAGATTGGCTCTGACAGTGAATTTGGGTCAATAATGGAGTCAAGAAAGAAATGTATTTTAAGGATGAAATATTCAGGCAGGAGAAAACCCAAGTAATCAGGAGAAAATAGTAAGTTGGATCAGAGAAAGTTACATACATTTTCACTTCCTAGAAATTAGAAGGGAAATAGCCAACCATGCAAGTAGCACATGCAAGCCAAGCACACGGTGCACGGTAGGAACTGAGTGTTGTTTGCAAAAGCAATAGCAATTCTCATTCTCTGCGCCCCTTCAGAGGATAATCTGGGACTTAACTCAGATGCTACGGGTAATTTTTAAGTGACACTTTCTAAAAACAAAAAACTTGATCCCACTGCAATTTAAGTATAAGATAAACATTGTGCTAGTTAATATTACATATTCATAAAGGTCTCCGGCACTGGAATAGCTAACATATATTAGCTGACATGTATAATAAAAGAAAAAGGCAAAGAGCTCAACTTCATCTCTTTTATCATTTTTCAAGAGAAATATCTCATGTGTTATCATGTTTGGAATATTTCCTAACATGGCCCACAAGTGAGGAATAAACAATTCAATGTGCCTAATGGCAAAAAATAAAAGAATTATTCGCAGACAACTGGACTTTTGAGCAGATGTTTATTTAAATCCAAACAGCAACTCCTACTTTTCCTGTTATCTCCAATTATGTGATGCAACATATTTACCAGAAGAAGCACTTTTTAAAAACAGCCTTCCGGGGAGTGAATAAACAATACTATATTTGGCTAACAGCTGCTTTTGGAAAATGAGATGTCAGCAAAGCTGAATGTTGTTTAAAGAAAACTAATTATCCAACTACCTTTGACTTGGATCAGAGTAAATAAAGCACTTCCCTATTTGCACTGAAATGTTTCGTCTAGGATTTAAATATTAGGTATTAGCCAGATATTTTACTTCCTCCTTTTGCCATGTGGAGCAAATGAATTTAAAAAGTATTCCTGTGTTTGATTTTGCTGCCAAAACCACTTTGGGTCATCGGGTGCTGTACAAGGCTATTGCTTCTTTGCTTGTTCACCATCCGCTATTTATGGTCTTCAGTTTAAAGCAGTATTTATGGACACATTAAAACCCAGATAACCTACTGACATACACTGTGGTTGTATTTGTGTGAATTTATGCAAATGTCAAATACTATAAAGTTATGTTTAAACCCGTGTGGAATTTGAAAAAATGCAAATACCCCCAATTTTTGAAAATGTATCTTAAGGTTGGCAAGCCGAGTAAAAGGTAAGAGTGATTTATGATCTTGCTGCGCTGTGCTCTGGCTGGTAGCACAGAAATACATGCGGCCCTTTGTCAGTGTCATGTGAGCCAGGCTGGGTCTCCCTGAACTAGAACTCCTGCCAGTGGGGGTGGGAGGTGGTTATGATGCTGTACTTACTTGAACATTTACTGTTTATAATTTGAAATATTTTTACATCCTGAAGCAGTCTCATCCACGCACTCATTAAATGGGGGTCCGTGGCTGGTGCTGAAAAATAGGCCTAAAAATTAGGCATTTTGGAATGAACTTGAGACATGCTTTAATGTCACCAAGGAGGCCAAACAACTCCCATGGTACATTTTCCAGCAAGTGTTCCATAAATTGTTAGTGGTACTTTTGAAAAAATACAAATAGTTAAAAATATTAGTTGTAGCTTTTGAGGAAGCATCTCCCCACTTTACACTTATTTATGTGGAAAAATCAGTATTGTATTATGTAAGTTCTTCAAGAATATATCCTCTGTATAAAATCCGGCATACGATTTTCACATAAAGTTATTAGGTGTAATATTTCATAAATGTTCCTCCAACAAGTACTTACTGAACATATATTATGAGCCAGATACTGAGCTAGGACATGAGGACACAGTGACTTTACATTTCCTTGTTGGGAAGACCGATTACAAGCAAGTAAGTAGTGGAATGGGACATAAGAATGGGATTCTTCCTGCCTGGTGTGACTTAGGTCAGTAAGATAGCTTTCCGCTATTGGAGTAGTCATCAGAACTCCATCGCTGATAGCAGATTTATGAGGAAATGGCTCTCAGAAACTCCCACAGCTCCTAGGCCCGGGATAAGCTATACAGTTTCCGGGGCCCAGTGCAAAATGAAAATGCAGGGTCTCTTGCTCAAAAATTATTAAGAAATTCCACACAGCCCCAGCAGAGCCTTAAACAAGCTCAGGGTCCTTTGAAGTGCGGCGTCCTGTGTGACTACACAGGTCACACGCTGGTGAAGCTGGCCCTGCTTAGATCTAGCCAAAGGGAAAAAGTAACAAGGTTTGGAGTGGAGAAGAGAGATTTGGGGATGGTGATTTTAGAGAGCTGTGCCATGCTTTGGGAAGGCTACCGTCTCACCCAGGCCTTATGGAGGAGAGATGAGCTCTGGAACGTGTTTCTTGCCATCGTGAGACAGAATCAGTGCCTGGGTGAGGTCTCACAAAACTGAAGTCAACTCACTGCAAGCTTAGCTTCTACCCAGAATATCTACAGGTTAGCCAGGAGAATACCACTGCTGGTTCCCACCTGCATGTCTAGAGCTTACAGGGGCAACGGTTGATTGTTTGCCTAACTGGATTGGGTTCGAGCGGGAGAGACAGCTGGAAGTGGGTATCTTGGGCTGGTCTTGCCAATGGCATCCAGCCCTGCCTCCAAAACAAACATAATGAATTGTCCTCCTGCCGTTTAGAATAGCCAGCTCCATATTGCTCATACTCCCCCAAGCTCCTTTGTAAGACTAAAATTTAATGTATTAGGAAATATTTTTTATATAAACTGTAAACAGCAATATACATTGCCCCATGTATACATCACCCAGTGTCATTATTACTACATTTGAAACCTTCAGAGTATCTCTTCCTGTTCACATCTCCCTTTCTCCCCACAAAAGATATATTTCTTTATACTTTTCAGCTTTTCTTTATACCTGTACCGTGTATCTTTATCATCATCATCATATTGCATGCTTTTATGCTTTATATAAATATTAAAGATTCTGAAATTTATTTTGTTTGGCTTCATGAGTTCATCCGTGTTGATAAATGTAACTATAGTTCATTTGCTTTCACTTCTGTGGAGTATTCCATTTTATGACCCTACTACAGTTTTTTCCTCTCTTCTCAATAAACAAGTATTTCTCATGTTTTGCTTTTATGAACAATGTTGCTGTAAGTTTTACTATATGTATCCCATTTGCTCGTTTGCAAGGGTTTTTGGTTTTTGTTTTGTTTTTGGCGGATCCATTCCTTGTCCTTCCCCTGCTCCGCACTGTTATCTCAGGGAGTTGACCCACATAGGTTGTCTGACTCAACTTCTTGGGTCACCTGCTTGCTTTCTGGGTGTAGCCAGTGGGAGGCACTGGTGACAGAGTGGGAAGGGAGGGAAGAGAGAAGTGAGAATGCTCATTGCCCTCATGCTCAGACTGGGTCCCTTTGCTCCTCCAACTCCCATTGCCCACGTCACCCGGGTCCTTGCTTCTGCCCAGAGCCAGGCTAACTCCTGGTCTTCGGTAGCCCCTGTTGTTCACCTCTGTAGCCTGGGGTGGTAGCAGGTGCCTCAAGTGTCCTGTCCCTGGCTGCGTCATTGCTTTTTGACTTCTCAGGGCTTTTAATCCCCATGTAACCAATTCCTGAGATTAAATTCCTTCTTTCAGTACTTGGAATGGTTTTTGTTTTCTTGTTACATCCTAATATGTAGGTTGTGCATATCTTATCTTCATATTGCTCTCCAAAGTGGGTGCACCAATTTCTACTTCTAACAACAGTGTATGTGTTCCCATTGTTATCATCATAACCAATATTAAGTCTTGTCTAGCTTTTTAAATTTTGCTAATCTAATTGGCTTGAAATAATATTTCCCTGAAGTTTTAGTTGCCTCTTCTTGAGACTGAGGGTCTTTCTATATAGACCATTAAGATTTTCCTTTTGGTGAATTGCTTGTTTACCTGTTTTTAGATTGTTCGGTTCTTATTGATTTATTGGAGTTGCTTATGTCGGCATCCTAATTCTTTGTTGGTTATGTGTGTACCAAATATCTTCTCACATTCTTTGTCCCATCTTGCCATTTTTCAGTGGATGGGTTTTTTCATGGACAGAAGTTTCTAATTTTAATGTAGTTCTCACAAAATTGTAATGTTTCTCTGAGCTGCATGGAACATCACTGATAAGACAAGATCCACTTTGAGGAAGGAAGGAAGGAAGGAAGGAAGGAAGGGAGGGAGGGAGGGAGGGAGGGAGGGAAGGAAGGAAGGAAGGAGAAGAGAAGAGCGAGAAAAGAAAAGACCTACCAATCGTGAGCTAGGTTGTACAAGCAGATGACCTGTACTTGACAAACGTCTACAAAGAAAGAAAGAAGAAAAGATCTACCAATCATGAGCTAAGTTGTACGAACAGATGACCTGTACTTGACAAACGTCTACAACCCAAATCCCCCAGATAGGGCGTGTGCAAAGAAGTGGCTTGCAGCTAGCCAGTCAAAAACCACACTCAGGGTTTCCCTTTAGACTAGATGGATGGACTCAAGAGAGGAGGTATGAGGGTGTATTTGCTGCAGACCCTAGCTGGAGCCTGGAGAATGCAGGCTTCACTGGGGGCACCTCCCAGGGTTTTCTAGCCCGACTGTACTTCAGACTCATTTAAACACAAGCCTAGTTTCTTTCAGCTTAGACTGAGCCTGGCTTGGAAAGTTTATTGGACAGGACAGGGCAAGTCCCTGAAATGTAACCAGCTAGGTTCAATGTAGCCAACTGGCAACCAAGAGCATGCTGGGTTGGAACAGACAACACACAGGCAATGTGGAGCGGAGCCTTGCGCTGCCCCAGGAAGCAGATAAATCCAAGCACAGCTACTCAGCAGGCTGAGGAAAATGAGCTCAGGAGCAGCCTGGCACTTCCCTGGCCCCACAGGCCTGCGCAATTATCTCTCCACTGGCAATGGCAGCCTCTTGCACAAACCCACTGTGAGGACTGACTCCTCAGAACAAAGGTCAGGAGCTCTTATGATACTTCTATTTTAAAATAGTTACTACTTGCATATGACATTTTAAAAATTTAAACAGTATAACAAAAAGTACACCAAGTCTTTTTATCCTCATTTTGGGGTTCCTATATCTCATACCCCTCACCACCTCTCTCCGTAGACAATTCAAGCAAAAATGAATGTATGTTGTTACACTTGCCTGTTTTTACACAAAGATAAAATATTATGCAGTTTTTTTAAACAACAGATCTAAGAGGGCTTGATCAAGAATTTTTATTTTATCTGTTTATATTTTTTAAAGATTTTATTTATTTGAGAGAGAAACAGAGCATAAGCAGGGGGAAGGGTAGAGGGAGAGGGAGAAGGAGACTCCCTGCTGAGTGTGGAGCCCGATGTGGGGCTTGATCCCAGGACCCCGGGATCATGACCTGAACCAAAGTCAGGCAACCGACTGAGCCACCCAGGCACCAGTGGGAGGCACCAGTGAGAGAGTGGGAAGGGAGGGAAGAGAGAAGTGAGATTGGGTCCCTTTTGCTCCTCCAACTCCCATTGCCCACGTCACCCGGGTCCTTCTGCCCGGAGCCAGGCTAACTCCTGGTCTTCAGTAGCCCCTGTTGTTCAAGAATTTTTTTTTTTTTTTTTTAAGATTTTATTTATTTATTTGACAGAGAGAGACACAGTGAGAGCAGGATCACAAGCAGGGGGAGAAGAAGAGAGAGAAACAGGCTTCCCGCGGAGTGGGCAGCCCGATGCGGGGCTCGATCCCAGGACCCTGAGATCATGACCTGAGCCGAAGGCAGACGCTTAACGACTGAGCCACCCAGGTGCCCCATGTTCAAGAATTTTTGATCAAGCATCTTTAAATCAGGTTTTAATTTAATTAAATGTTTCCCACAAATTGACTATGTCATCTTGATAAGTTTTTCCTTACCTTATCTCCTACACAATTTTTTTTCTCCTACCACAATTTTAAGTCTGTAGTCAGCCACCCCTCCACAGGTGATTTTTTTTTTTTTTAACATTTCAGAATGAGAAAAAAAGGTTATATGTTGTGTTTATTGAAGAAAATTGGGAGAATAGAGAAACACACAAAGAAGAAAATAAAATTTAAGAGTAATTCTACTACCCAGTAGTATTTCAGTGACAACTATTATAGTGTTTAGGAGCCAATATTTTGTAATAGATATAGTATATGTCCAATAAAACACAAATACAATTAGCATATACTTTAAACTGTTAAGTGGAAAAGGATTCATCAATACTTGTTTATCTACCTTAAAATCATAAAGTTCAAAATTTTCAAGTTCATTAGTGATAACAATGTATTGTGTGGATGTATGTGTTAACTTGATCTCTACTTTTTAATTTCTTCTCTATATATTCTCTCTATAGATGGTATTTTTTTTTTTTTTAAGATTTTATTTATTTGACAGAGAGAGACACAGCGAGAGAGGGAACACAAGTAGGGGGAGTGGGAGAAGCAGGCCTCCTGTGGAGTAGGGAGCCCGATGCAGGGCTCGATCCCAGGACCCCGGGATCACGACCTGAGCAGAAGGCAGACACTTAATGACTGAGCCACCCAGGCGTCCCTATAGATGGCATTTTTTAAAGAAGTCTTAAATAGAGGCACATACTGATTCTGAAAAGAATTATATCCCCTCTCTATTCAAAGCATTCCAACAGGTATTTATTCACTACTTGAATTATAATTGTAATTCCTTACTTTTCTATATAGTATCACAGTTTGCAAGTCTTGTCTGTTCTTCTGAACATCCCTTTGAGGCAAGTAGTGCTATGCTCATTGGCTGGCTGAAGAAACTCACCATCACGGAGGTTTGCCTTGTTCAAGTCCATCTAGCTAATTAGGTAGGAGAGTTGGGTTGGAAGTTTGGAGCCTAAGTCTAGTTTGTATTCCATCAGACCATTGTGGGGACAGAAGAAACACCCTACTTTTCCAGACCTCTGTAGTTTTATAATGTAGTTGAAGAGACACGTTGTAAAACCATTAGACACCCAGAGAAGAAAACACAGCCTAAGAGAGGCAAACATGGCCACCCTCTTTAGACCCTATGCATGTTCTACTTAGCCCATTTCCACCACCTCTCCCTGTTGCTTTGGCTGGTCTTCAGGCGTCTGTGGTACCTGCCTAGACCTTGAAGACCTTTGAAGAGAGCTCTTGATGGGAAGTTAGAAAGAACTTGAACTGAGTTAAAGGCAAGGCAGAAGATGTTCTTTCCCCCAGTCATGGAGATATTTCACTGCCAAGTGAGAGTTATACCTTAATTGTATTTTTCCTGTGGCTTAAAAATGTTTTTCACGTATCCATTCAATGTGTTCAGTCATTGACTCATTCATGGTTGAATTCAACAGGCATCACTGAGTACCCAGCATGTCCTCAGTGTAAGACACCCTGTTAGCCCTAGAGGAGGACAGATAAATAAAACATGACTTATCCCCTGAAGGAGCTCTGTTTGCACATGATTCTTCTGGTTACTTGGGCAACAGACTTTGATAGATAGCATGCAATCCACACTTTCAACCTAGACACAACTGAGGGACAACTCTGTAAAGGTATCTCTTAGCTAAAGCACAGGCCAGGAGTTTTCATCTCTTTTTGATACCAGAATCACTCTTGTGAAGACAAGGTCTCTTTTCTGGGACCAGGATGGAAGGGAATGGTGGCCAACATGGGGGTGTAAAAGACAACCCATTTGGGGCACAGGAAATAAATATTTTGATGTATACTTATAACATTTCTTTTACCGGGAATATGTTTTATATGAGCTAAAATGTGTTAGTATTATACACAGCAGCTCACATATGTACTTCGTGAATCAATAAATACACGTATGCGCTCAGTAGTATTTTATTGATGGGGCGGGCAATCAAGAATATGGGGTTCAGTGCTCTAAAGCCAGAGCTACACTGCTTCTCCTTCCTGCCGAAAGGCTCCTTTGGGAAGCTTTCCCAAGTCATTGGGTTGGGATTGGCCTGATGGCTAAGAAGATAATTATACAAGGTTTCTAGAGTATAAAGTTCAAGTAAGTTCCTACAGACTGTGCCAGACTATGTCTCTAACACAAACAGATGGGGGGAGAGATTTCTTCTTCCCTCAATAAGCCCTTCCTTCCTGTCAGGATCCTGAGCTTTAAGAGCATGCTTTTTCCCCCTCACACTTGGAGTAGCCACTTTGTTTGCTGTTGGGGCTCTTCTGTAGTTGCTTTTCACCTCTTTTCCCAAAGAAGTGCCCTTCACTCCTCATTCCTCACCTCACTGGAGTTGGAAGAAAATCAGTTGGAGTCCTGAGTTCCCATCTATTCTATTGCCAGGCACTTCCATTTGGTAACAGATGTCCAGCAGGGCCCCCCATGTGTCAGTTCCAGAGCATTCTACCAGCTTCACTGACAAGTGTAAATTCTCGTTAACCCAGTGTCTGCACACGGAACACTCTGCCGCTTTCTGGCCTGGGAATCCTTTGTGCTGTACCACGGGGCATTTCTGGACTGCACATTATTTTTCGCTTTCATCTAAGGGTTCTGTTTTCTTCTTTCTCCATCCCACCTCTGCTTGCATCTTGTTTATCATTGAAATCACTGATAGCTTATGCAGAATATAGGTTGTGTTTCACTAAAAAGATTACCAGTCTGTGATAATTCAAAAAGTACTTAGGGAGTGTGGATTGTGATTGTTTGAATTGCAGAAAGATCTTTAAAGACAGATTCTTTTTTATCTTCTTGACATATGATCAGTTTGATAAAAATTTCAGTTTTGTGTGTTTCAGAAACCCATCTGTAGCATAATATGAATTTTACTCTGGGGCATCCTTTTCCTCCAGTTCTGGTGTTTACTAAAGTCCTTGCATAGAATGTCTGTGTTTTGAGATGGAATTTGGAAGAATTGCTCATCTACATCAGAGATAAACCAGATGATCCTTGCAAACATCCACACCTGGCTTCAGATAAGAATTCTGAGCTTGTCAATTACTAGGGCCTCCTGAGGGCAAAGACAGGCTGGCAAAAATGGTTTTTGGGTAGGTAGGCCATTCTGGGGGATCTTTTCTTCCAAAGCAAATGAGGGATTCCTGTCATGACATGTGGATGACATCAATGGTGAGGTAGGGAAGGCTAGCTGCTCTAAGAGACAGACCTTATGGTGTATGATGGCTTAAACACAATAGTTTATTTCTTGTTCTGATGGCAGCACTGGGTAATGAGAAGTTATGACAGAACGGCTTTCCTGAAGGCCATCATTCAGGGATCCAGGCTCACAATGCTCTCGTATCTTCAGCTCATGGTTTCTAGAATTGCCCTAGGAGGCGTCTCCATTCCAGCCATCCGGAAGGCAGACACAAACATGGAGAAATGGGCATGGCCAGGTCTGGATGTGGCACACCTCACTTCTCATGTCCTGTTGGCTAGAACATAGTCACACGGCCATGCCTAACTGCAAGAACAACAGGGAAGTGAGGGCTGGTTGTGCATCAGAGAGGAAAAGGAGAATATGGGATCAGTCTCTGCCACCACATACTTACCCTTTGCTTCATGGAAAAGCTTACTTCAAAGGCCCCCTTTACCAAGCAGTGAGAATCAATTGTGTATTCAGGGGTAGCTCTGAGATCCCTTTCCCAGGCAAGGAGGGTGCGCTATCATTTTATAGAAGATGACAAATCCCTTCTGATAGAGTTAAATGACACAGAGTGGATGTGGGTGTTCTGCAAAAGGTTTTCGGATGATCAGCAAATTTCATCTGGAGGAACAAGCAGGGGTGACCTCTCTGGAACCGTACACACAAGTCTGCATATCTACCTCCTCTTTGGAGCTCGTGACCCAGTGTTTCCAAGTGTCTGAAAAGCTGATATTCTCTGCCTTTTCACTTGATTGGGGGAAGTTCGGGTCATATCTTTGCAAATAAAAATAATTCTTCCCCTGAAATTGCCTACTTGTTATCTGCAAAGACAGCAGGGATTCTTTAGCAAGGAAGGTCCCAACCTGCCTTGAACATGGGCCAATCAATGGTCTGGGCAAAGGCTGGGAGGCTTTCATCTTTTGGAGAAATTAATACATAGGGTATCAGCTGAGTTTCCATTTCAGTGCAACTTAAGCCTGAGTGATAAAGGCAGCCGTGGTCTGTGAACCTTGTATTACATAACCCTCATGTGATCGAGGGCTGCTATTTATAGTTTTCCATTGTGTGGGGCTCTGCACTGGGTTACAGGATGCAGCTTCCTTCTTCTCCAGCCTCCCAGAGGAGATCAAAATGACTCTGCATTTATCTTGAACTTCCACCTAGCCTGGGTCTTTTAAAACTGTTCTTGTCTTACTGTTAAAAATAATTTTGGCTGCTACCTTCCCCTAAAGTTCGCTCATTTGTTCATCTTTGATCCATCCATCCATCCATTCATTCATTCATTCATTCATTTAACGTTTAAGAATGCCTTCTAGGCACCAGGGATACAAAGTTGAGTGAAACACATCTGGAGTGGAGGTAAGGGGTTGAAAATTCTGATTCCTAGACTCCATCCTAGACCAGTTAAAATACAGCATCTGGGGGGTGAATTCTGGTCATGGGTGTGTTTTAAAAATCTTCCAGAGTCTAATGTGCAGCTAGGCTTGATAACAACTAGAATTTGTAGACATTGCTGCCAAAGGAATGTATAAGGTTTAATATGCCAAGGAAAAGGACCAGAAAGAGAACCAAATAAAGACAGGGTCCTAAGTGGGTATTGACAACAGTGCAGAGAGAATTGGCAGTTGTTAGATAGAGAGAAAGAAAGAATGATCAATCTGTGGTAGAATTTCAGCCTTTCTACTTTTTAGCTTGTGTAATGCTGGACAACATTTAACCACTCTGAGCCTCTTCTTCCTCATTTTAAAAATGAGGATAGTAATAATCTTTACATCCTAGGATTGCTGTGAGCATTTAATCAAAGTACCTGCTGTGCAACAAATCTGTTATTTTTGTTATTATTTGGAATTCAAGAGGAAATATCAAGCATAAAAAGGTGGGTAGTTAAAGATGTGCCTATATGGGGCACCTGGGTGGCTCAGTCGTTGGGCGTTTGCCTTCGGCTCAGGTCATGATCCCCAGGGTCCTGGGATTGAGCCCCGCATCGGGCTCCCTGCTCCGCGGGAAGCCTGCTTCTCCCTCTTCCACTCCCCCTGCTTGTGTTCCCTCTCTCGCTGTGTCTCTCTCTGTCAAATGAATAAATAAAATCTTAAAAAAAAAAAAAAAAAGATGTGCCTATGTTGGTGAATTCTACCAAATAGTCAAAGAAAATTTAATATGTCCTTCTCAAACTCTTCCAGAAAATTGAAGAGGAGGGAACACTTCCAATCTCGTTTTATGAGACCAGCATTACCTTGACACCAAAACCCTACAAGGATACCACCAAAAAAAAAAAAAAAAAAGAAAGAAAGGAAAATAGAAAATTATAGGTCAATATCCCTGATGAATATAGATACAAAAATCCTTAACAAAAAATTGGCAAACCAAAGTCAACAATACATTAAAAGGATCATCCACCATGGTCAAGTGGGATTTATTTCAGGGATGCAAGGATGATTCAACATTTGCAAATCAATCACTGAGATACACTGTATTAACAGAATGAAAGATAAACACCATATGATCACCTCATCGATGCAGAAAAAAATCATTTGACAAAATTCGACAGTCATTTATGATAAAAACTCTCAACAAAGTGGCTATAGAGGAAATGTACCTAAACATAATAAAGGCTATATATGACAAACCCCACAGCTATTATCATTCTCAGTGGTAAAAAGCTGAAATCTTTTCTTCTAAGAGCAGGAACAAGACAAAGATGTCCACTCTTGCTACTTTTATTCAAAATAGCATTAGAAGTCCTAGCCACAACAATTAGGCAAGTTAAAGAAATAAAAAGCATCCAAATTGGAAAGGAAGAAGTAAAACTGTCACTACTTGCAGATGACATGATACTAAAACCTTAAAGACTTTACCAAAAAACTGTTAGAGCTAATAAATGAATTCAGTAAAGTTTTGGGATACAAAGTTAATATACAAAAATCTGTTCTGTTTCTAACACAAACTATCAGAAAGAGAAATTTTTAAAAATCCCATTTACAGTTGCATCAAAAAGAATAAAATACTTAGGAATAAATTTAACCAAGGAGTGAAAGACCTGTACACTGAAAACTATAAGACATTTATGAAAGAAATTGAAGGAGATACAAATAAATGGAAAGATATTCTGTGCTTATGGAACAATTTTTTTTATTTTTAATTTTTTTTTCAAAGATTGATTTATTTGCCAGAGAGAGAGCAAGCATAGGAGCACAAGCAGGGGGAGTGGGAGAGGGAGAAGCAGGCTCCCCGCTGAGCAAGGAGCCTGATGTGGGGCTCGATCCCAGGACCCTGGGATCATGACCTGAGCTGAGGGCAGACACTTAACGACTGAGCCACCCAGGTGTCCCAACAATTAATGTTTTAAATGTTTGTACGACCCAGAGCAATCTGCAGATTCAATGCAATTCCTATCAAAATTCTAATGGCATTTTTCACAGAGCTAGAACAAGTCTAAAATTTGTATAGAATCTCAAGAGACCCTAAATAGCCAAACCAATACTAAGAAAGAAGAACAAAGCCAGAGGATCCACATTCCCCGATTTTAAACTATACTACAAGCTCTAATAATCAAAACAGCATGGAATTGGCATAAAAACAGACACATAGACCAATAGAACAGAATAGAAAGACCAGAAATAAACCCATGCATATATTGTTAGTTTATTGTTAGTTTAAAACAAAGGAAGCAAGAATATACAATGAGGAAACAACAATCTCTTCAATAAATGGTGATAGGAAAACTGGACAGATACATGCAAAAGAATGAAAATGACCACTATCTCACATCATACACAAAAACTTACTCAAAATATATTAAAGACCTGAACCTAAGACCTGAAACCATAAAACACTTAGAAGAAAATATAGACCATAAGCTCTTTGGCATTGGTCTTAGTGATGTTTTTTTGGATATCACTCCTAAGGCAAGAGCAACAAAAGCAAAAATAAACAAATGGGACTATATCAGACTAAAAAGCTTCTGTCCGGTGAAGGAAACCATCAACAAAACAAAAGGCAACGTAATGAGTGGGAGACGATATTTGCAAAGTATATATCCAATAAGGGGCTAATGTCCAAAATATATAAAAAGCTCATTGACTCAACAACAAAAAAACCTGCCTGATTAAAAAATGGTCAGAGAAACTATATAGATATTTTCCCAAGGAAAACATACAGATGGACAAGATACATGAAAAGATGCTCAACATCATTAATCCATAGGGAAATATAAATCAAAACCACGGTGAGATATCACTTCACACCTGTCAGAATGACTAGCATCAAAAAGACAAGAAATAAAAAGCGTTGGTTAGGATGTGGCAGAAGGGAACGGTCGTATGTTGTCTGCAGAAATGTAAATTAGTGCAGCAACTATGGAAAACAGTATGGCCATTCTTCAAAAAATTAAAAATAGAATTATCATAAGATCCAGCAATTTTACTTCTGGATTTCTATCTGAAGTGGTATCTGGGTATTTGGTATTAGGAGAAAATGAAAACACTAATTTGAAAAGATGTAGAGAAACGAACACTCCTATGTTCGTTGCAGCATTATATACAATAGCCAAGATATGAAAACCACTAATTGTCTATTGATAGATGAATGGATAAAGAAGATATATATATATAAAATAGGATATTACTCAGCATAAGAAATAATGAAATATTGTCATTTGCCACAACATGGATGGAACTTGAGGTTATTGTACTAAGTGAAATAAGTCAGATGGAGAAAGAAATACCACATGATTTCACTTATAAGTGGGATCTAAAACACAGAACAAACAGAAAAAAACCCAGACTCATACATACAGAGAACAGATTGGTAGTTTCCAGAGGGGAGGAGAATTGGGAGGGAGGGCAAAAGGGATGAAGGAGATCAAGAGGTACAGTCTTCCTGTTATGAAATAAATAAGTCATGGGGAAGTAAGGTACAGCATTGGGAATACAATGAGCAACAGTGTATCCACTTTGTATGACGACATATAAAATAAAGATCTGAGGATGGTCTTAAGTGATTGTCTGATGCTACCAAAACTGGGTGAAGGCTCAGATATCTGTGAGTATCTGGGACCTCAGCTCCATAGGGTGCATCTTCCTTGAGGAAAAAGAAATAATTATTTTCACTTTAAAACTAATGTAAATAGGAGCACCTAGGTGGCTCAGTCAGTTAAGCGTCTGCCTTGGGCTCAGGTCATGATCCCAGAGTCCTAGGATCCAGCCCTGAAATCCATGATTTCTTACATCAATTGTAATATGCTATTTTTAAAAACTTTTACATTTTTGTACCACTTGGAATTTTTCCTGGTGTACGGTGTGAGGTATGGGATCCAACTTTATTTTTAGATGGCCATCTAAAGCCTAAAGTTGAATAATCTACCAATTGACCTAAAAGCCTTTTACTGAATAATCTATCTTTTCTCCATGGATTTGAGATATTATTCTTCAAAATATATTAAACTTATCACATACTAAATTTCCAGATTTTTTAGGTCTGTTTCTGGACTTTCTATTTTCTTTCATTGATCTCTCTATTCATGTATCAACACTATACATTTTTTAATCATTATAGCTTTATAATAGGCTTTAATTTTTGATTTGGAAAAAAATCTGGTATTATTCTTTTTCAGAATGTTCCTGACCACTTTTGCTTGCTTACTTTTCCATCTAAACTTCAGAATCAGCTTATTTAGTTTAAAAAGATAATATATTATTGGCTTTGTATAACACACTGATTAACATAGAGGGGACTGATGGCTTTATGTGTGTTACCTTTACAGGTCAGTGGTCCTGCCCCTTGGTTAGTGTGATCCAATGGATGTCAGACTCTCACAAATATCACCAATCAGACATAACATTACTCTGCCTATGGGGTTGACTGAGTGACGGGGAAGAGAGGCAACCAAAAGTATTTACCACTCTTTCCTGGGGAGTAGAGCAGAAAACCTCTCCTTCCATGGAAAAACTAGAAGCAGGTGGATAAAGGTGTTCACCATTAACAGTGGGATTTGAGGGGCACCTGCTAGGGATTCCTCTTGGGATATTTCAGTGGCTCTTAAAGGAATTTGGTCTTGTGATTCTGGAGATCTGAGACACTAAAGGTATATGTGGAGTTATTTCATCTGCTGAAAAGGATGGTGAGAGACAGGTGTAGGATAAAGAATATGGACTTTAGAGCCCAAAGAGACGGAGTTTAACCCCAGCCTGGCTGCCAATTGTATGATTTGGGGCACTTAATTTCTCCAGCTCTCGATTTTCTCACCTTTATAAATACCTGGCAGAATTGTCAGTATTAGAATAATATATGTCAAGATTCTAGCACAGCACCTGGCATACAGTATGTAGTGAATAAATAGTCTGATGCACAATTTGACCCAAAGACAACTTCACAGTTTCTCTGGAGGTCTTGGCAAACTTCTCCTGCAGTGAGTGGCCTTATACACCAGAGAGAGACCCTGTTCCCCCGGCTCCACAGAGAAGGCACGTAAAAGACATGAGAAGACCTTACGTTTCTGGAATTCTAAGCATTTCAACTCTTGCTCTTGGTCTGTGACCCACTCACTCTGGTTCTCTTGTCTCAGCGCATTGCTGTGCCTCTCTCTTCGCAGGAATTTTTTTTCATGCTTATGGGTCATCCTCAAATGGAGATATTCTACATATAAACAAATAGAAACCTGATCCTTATGAAAAAGTGCTGAATATTATTCCTGATTATGATTTTAATATAGGCTCATTTAATAAAAAATAGAAAATGGAGAAAAACATAAGGAAACAAATATCAGTTATAACGTCATGAAACAGAAAATGTTTATTAGTATATATATTTCCTTCTGGGCTTATTTCTGTGTCTATACCCTCCTCCATGGACCTTGATATTGATATTTACATCCACACTTGTGTAGACACATACACCCATATTCACACCGATATGTAATTGGATCATACTTTACACATAATTTGGTGTCTTTTTTAACATTACATCACATCTTCTGTTTTACGAAGTTTCTGGTAAGAATAATTTTTTTACTGCTGCATAATGTTTGGCACATTTTTCTTTTAAAAGTCCAGAATTAGGCAAGCAGATTTTATCTCCATTGACACTAGTTAGGGAGAGGACATAAAGATTGGAGGGTTGTTGTTTATACATTTTCATTTAAATACTAAACAAGTGAAGTGAGCAAACCATCAGCTAGTTTCTGAAAGCTGAGAATAATAAACAAAAGCCCATTTAAAATCACTGTTTCTACATTGTTTTTTGTCCCTTTTTTAGGAAAAAGTTTTGAATATTTTTCAGACTCATTACTGAGTAGCTTGCGCAACACTATTTTTACTAGGGGCCTGACAAAAAGCCAGGGTTACGGCCTGCCTTTCCTTTCCAGAACACAGAGTGTTTATCCTTTCTATGGGGGCAAAGTTGATATTTTCCATAAAGCAAAACAACCTGGAAATCTTGGGTGATTTACTTGAGCCAAATGGTAAATAAAAAGCAAATAAAGTAAATTAAGAAATACTTGTGGGAGAATGAACTAGATCACATCTGTCATCCTACCATGACCCCTTTTTGCTGTGTCTCTGGTGGTTGACCACAAGATGTCACTATGGCTTTTTTAATCCTAGGAATCACGTAGCTGGCTGGGGGTGGGAAAGACAGGGAAAGAGAAAATCTTACAGTTCTATGCAAAATGGAATAGTATTTTTTTTTTTCCTGGCCAGCAGCCAGGCTAATAAAAAAAATGTTTTTAAAACCAACACTATGAATTCAAAAGGCTTTCAAGAAACATCTGCACAGTGAAACTGTTAACTCCAAAGAAGCCCAACATTGTATTTATACTGTATAAATTAAAATGGAAAATAAAAACCCATTTGGGCCAGTGTGCAAAATCTCCAAAGCAAGAGAAAAATACTTCTGAAGTCAATCCATTTTCAGAATGATGGCATTAAATACGGAGGATGTAATAGCTGAAAACAACTGAAATCCTGCCCAGTGAAGCTTCAAATAACCAGTTTCCAAAAACAAATATTGTTAATTAACCAAATTTCCCTTCAAATTTTAGGGGAAAGAAACAAATCATTTTTTTTTTTTTAATGCAAGCTGCTCTCATGTTACTTGGGTAAAATGGTTTTCACATCTAGCAAGCACAGTCTGCAGTGTCCCCTCCATATGGCACATCTTCAGGTAGGCAGAGGAGACCCGGTGTTCCGGATCGTGCTTCTGAAGGACTGAGAGTTCCCGAGTCACCACAAAAATTACATTTCTTTATTTGCATAGAACGCAAGGAAGTGCTTTAGGAACGCAACTGTGCACATCCTTGGATGTGAATAGCCGTCTAGTGGATGGTCTGCTGGGCTCCCCACTTGTATGCAGGTGTCCCCATGCATCCCTCCAATCACGTGGTCCTAGTGTGACTGGCATGCGATGTGACCACCCAGTGTTCTCAACAGTGGCTAGCAGCCTAACCCAGATCCCTCATCAGGAATTTGGGATTGAGTCAGTTGAGTCTCTCTTCAGATGACCAGAGAGTGGCATGCAGAGTCTGGAACTGTTAGTCACCATATTTTCCATCTTGTCAACCAAGAAGCAAGCACATAGGTGTCCCGGGAGAGGTAAGAGTGAAGGGGGCACTGGGAGCCCTGACAGAGAGGGAGCTTTGATGGTATCCAGTTCCAACATGTCCTTGAGGTCCAGGGTCATCCACTCTCTGGTTTCCAGAGAAAGCCTTGTGTCCTAAAGAAATGATCATTTTGTTCCACCAAACCGCTCTACTCTGGCGGTTGCAATTCCTTGCAATTAAAAGTGTCTTAATGTACAACTTTTCAGGATGATTTGGAGCTCAAGTCGTTGTAATTTTTTCTCTTTGCACTCCAACCCTCCTCTGCTTCTCAGCTGTCCTCTGTCCCCCATCATTTATCCAGACATTTAGGTTATGGGATATTTTATTTGCTCTTTTATACTAACTTTCCTGGCTTGAGGGAGAGTGAGCATAACCTTGTACGGCCTTAAGGAATGCTTTGAAAGATGACTTTCAGTCTCTGTGATCTTTGGCTGAAATGGGTCTGTACATTAGTATTCTACAATAGCACTTCCTCAAATTTGTTCTTTAGAACATTAACCCTGAAAGTGTTAAAGAAATAACGTATTCCAAAGTAAAATAAATTTGGGAAAAAATGCAAAAAGAAGTCTCTTGAAGGCTTATAGTTCACATTAATATATTAAAGGCTCTGACAAGTCCTACAATAGAAAAGGAATTGAAATTTGTTTAGCTCAAGCTTTTCTAAATTTATGAGATAATAGATTTCTTTTGTGTGTGTTGGGGGATGGTTAATCCTTATTGGCAATATTTTAGAATGTTACTTAAGATGCTTTATAGCCAAACTGAGTTTGAGATGGGCTTACCTTGGGAATTTTTATAGAAAAGGCCCTGGAAAAATCTCAATCCCTCATTCCCTGACCTCATAGCCCTTAATTAATCAGGCAGTTAGTCTGAAGGCTAGGGAATGGTCCAGACGTCCAGTGCTGTAGGAGAGACTGCCGTATGGCCTCTCTTGCAGCCCCTACCTTTCCCAGAGTCCTGATTTTATGCCTTCTTTTTATGCCTTTTCCAAAATAGAATACACAAAGAAAAGTACAAGTGTATAGTGATGAATTTTTGCAAACTGTTCCACACACTACTGCAACTAGCACTAGATTAAGAAATGACATCACAGGGCGCCTGGGTGGCTCAGTCGGTTAAGCGGCTGCCTTCGGCTCAGGTCATGATCCTGGAGTCCCAGGATCGAGTCCCGCATCGGGCTCCCTGCTCGGCAGGGAGTCTGCTTCTCCCTCTGACCCTCCCGCCTCTCATGTGCTCTCTCTCTCTCTCTCAAATAAATAAATAAAATCTTAAAAAAAAAAAAAAAAGAATGATTTAAGAAATGACATCACAAACTTCCAGAAGCCCCTTCATGCTCTTTCAGGCACTTCTCCACATAAGAGTAACCATGATCTGGGTGCCTGGGTGGCTCGGTTGGTTAAGCGACTGCCTGTCTTCGGCTCAGGTCGTGATCCTGGAGTCCCAGGATCGAGTCCCGCATCGGGCTCCCTGCTCCCATTGACCCTCCCCCCTCTCATGCTCTCTCTCTCTCTATCTCATTCTCTCTCAAATAAATAAATAAAATCTTAAAAAAAAAAAAAAAAGAGTAACCATGATCTGACTTTATGCCTTTTCTTGCCAAATAAATGGATATGTTCTGGAGGAGAGGGATCGATCCTCGATCTCCTTGTATCCCTGCAGTGTCTAGCCTAGGATTTAGTGAAGGCTGGTTCACTGGACTCACGTATAAGCATGAACCGTAAAAGCACAAGTGCTCACCAGACTCCTGTACGGTGTGGAAGGGCCTGCAGTCAGACTGGCTGGGTTCAAACCCTGCATCCACAACCACTAGCTGTCTGACCGTGGGCACTCAATCTCTAAGGACTTCAGTTTCCTGATTTGCAAGGAGATTCGGTTGGGGTATCTGGCTGGCCTTGAAGGCCATCACAAGGATCCTTCTCAGAGACAGAGGGAGATTCGCTGCCCACACGCAGAGGAGAAGGTAATGTGAGAGCGGACAGAGAGATCCGAAGATTGGGGTGAAACAGCCGCAAGCCGCAGAAGGCTGGCAGCCACCAGAGTCTGCAAGAGACTCAGAGCTGACCCTCCTCTCGAGCCCCCGGAAGCAGTGAGGCTCAGGGAAACCGACGGCGGACTTCCGGCTTCCGGAGACGCAGCGGAATGTTTCTGTCGTTTTAACCCCTCAAGTTTGTGGCGCTTTGTCACAGCGGCCATGGGGGCCTAAGACACGTACCACGTGCCGGGTCTTGGGCGATAGCAATGAAGAAGCAACAGCCTCCGTGGAGCTTATCTTCTAAGGGGAAGACAGACAACGGGTGGGTGCACGGACGCGGAATCGGACGCCTGACAGTGACGCCTGCTGTATACCAACACCACAGCAGGGAGAGCCCGGGGAGCCTAGGAGAATGGCCGGAAATGAGTTGGGTGCGGTGTGCAGGGCTCGGCAGCCGCGCACGATACGGGAAGGGCTCTGTCTGAGTGTGGCCTTGGGACTTTTCACTCTGTTGGGGAAGACAGTGGGCTCCTCTCAGGTTGTCCCAAGAGGGGCTCTGGACTGGGGTCAAGTTGCCTGCTGTCCCCGTGCCCTCAAGACATTTCTTTAACCTCTCGAGGCTTTCATGTCCTTAACCCGGGGCAGATTAGCTACTTTCTAAGACTCTTGCTCTTGAAACAAGAAAGGCCGGCGCGCAGCCCCCGCGAACAGGAAAAGGCCGGTCGGAAACACAACGGTCGCCGCGGCGGCGCTGCCGGGACCGCTAGAGGGAGGCGGCGGGCGCTACCTCCGCGCAAGCCCTGCCGGGAGAAGCCCGGGGGCGTGTGGCTCCAGCCGAAAAGCCCTCCGAGGCTGCCTCTCAGGCTCTGCTTCTCATTATGCCCACGGCTGGACCCGAAACCACACACGTTTCAGCCAACCGTAGACGGCCCGGCCTCTTCCCCCCTTAAGCCGGGACGCCCCAAGCGCAGCGCCCTCAGACCCGGGCAGTGGAGCCGAGAGGCGCCGACCCAGGGTCCCGCCCGCTTCCCGGGCGTCGGGAGCCGCCCCGGTGGAGGAGCAGCTTCTGTTCACCCCCCCCCCCAAACTGTCCCAACTCCCGAGGGCTCAAGCGGAGAGTGGTCGCCAGAGTCTTTCGAATTGCTCCCCAGAGTGATTTTAAAATGCCCCTTCTCCCTGCGGGGTCCGACCTGGAGGCTGGCGCTCGAGCCTCGCCCCACCGCATTACGCTAGAGACCGAATGCTGTGCAGTTCGCGTCCTAGAAGTGTCCATTTCAGGGGTCTCAAGGCCCTTTGAAGAGGCATTACAGAGCGAGGTAAATTTTGGAGACGCTCTGAACGTACATTCTTCAAACAATATAAGGATGTAATAATAACGATTAGGAGACTTTGCTTTCTCCGGTTTAATCCTTCTAGCCTCTGAAGCCGGAAGCTGAAGAAGGTGGAGTATTAGGGAAAGATTCACTTATGTATTCATTTGGTAAACTTTTTCCCTTTTAATTTCTTTTTTTTTTTTTTTAAGATTTTATTTATTTATTTGAGAGAGAGAGACTGAGAGAGAGAGCACATGAGAGGGGGGAGGGTTGGGAGGGTCAGAGGGAGAAGCAGACTCCCCGCCGAGCAGGGAGCCCGATGCGGGACTCGATCCCAGGACCCTGAGATCATGACCTGAGCCGAAGGCAGATGCTTAACCATCTGAGCCACCCAGGCGCCCCTAATTTCTTATTTTTAAAGATTGTCTTTTTTCTTTTTCTTTCTTTCTTTCTTTCTTTCTTTCTTTCTTTCTTTCTTTCTTTCTTTCTTTTCTTTCTTTCTTTCTTTCTTTCTTTCTTTCTTTCTTTCTTCTCTTTCTTTCTTTTCTTTCTTTTCTTTCTTTCTTTCCTTTCTTTCCTTTTTTCTTTCTTTCTTTCTTTCTTTCTTTCTTTCTTTCTTTCTTTCTTTCTTTCTTTCTTTCCTTCCTTCCTTCCTTCCTTCCTTCCTTCCTTCCTTCCTTCCTTCCTTCCTTCCTTCCTTTCTTTCTTTCTTTCTTTCTTTCTTTCTTTCTTTCTTTCCTTTCTTCTCTTTTTCTAGTGGGGGTTAAGGGGCAGAAGGAGCGAGAGAGAGAGAATCCCAAGCCGACTCTGCGCTGAGTGCGGAGCCCCACACAGGGCTCAATCCCACCACTGTGACATCATGACAAGAGTGCAAATCAAGAGTCAGACACTCAACCACCTGAACCACCTAGGTGCCCACCCCCCTTTTAACTACTTATTTTGACATAATTTCTAACTAACAGAAAAGTTGCACAAATAATGCAAAGAATTTCTGAATTTCCTTTTCCCAGATTCCAAATATTAGCATTTTACCATGTTTGCTTTTTTTCTCTCTCTTCTCTGCTCTCTCATATTGTTTTCTGAACCATTTGAGGGTCAATAGCAGAAGTGATACCTTTCCCCTCTTCACTGCCTATTTCCTTTTTAATTTTTAAATTTTTAAATTTTTTTAATTTGACAGAGAGAGACACAGCGAGAGAGGGAACACAAGCAGGGGGAGTGAGAGAGGGAGAAGCAGGCTTCCTGCTGAGCAGGGAGCCCGATGTGGGGCTCGATCCCAGGACCCTGGGACCATGACCTGAGCCGAGGGCAGACGCCTAACGACTGAGCCACCCAGGCGCCCCAGTATATCTTTTTATAGGAAAAAAACCTCCCAAATGATAGGTGGCATTCACTTGTCATGTCCCTATAGTTTCCTTTAAACTGAAACCATTTCTTGGTTTTGCTTTGTCTGTCTTGATACTGACATTTTTGAAAAGTACAAACAAAATATTTGGGAGAGTGTCAATGTTTGGGTTTGTCCGATATTACTTCATGATTAGATTCAGGATGTGCGTCTTTGTTAGGAATACCATAGCAATGATGTTGTGTCTTTCTCAGTACATTACACGGGGAAGCACATGATGTTGATTTGTTGCATCACTGGTGTTATTAACTTTGATCGCCTGTTAGGGTGACAGGATGTTATGAAAGCTATATTATATGTAATATATGAGCTAAATATAACATAAGAATGTGAAATGTGCTAGGCTCCTTCTGGTCTCGGGAATACTTTTCACTCTTAAAAATTATTGAGGGTCTCAAAAAGCTTTTGTTTATTTTAGTTACAGCTATCAGTATTTACTGTATTAGAAACGAAAACTGAAGGGCGCCTGGGTGGCTCAATTGGTTAAGTGTCTGCCTTCGGCTCAGGTCATGATCCCAGCGTCCTGGGATGAGCCCCACATCGGGCTCCCTGCTCAGCGGGGTGTTTGCTTCTCCCTCTGCCTCTGCCCCTCCCCCTCGCTCATGCGCTCGCTCTCTCTTTCTCAAAATGAATAAAATCTTAAAAAAAAAAGAAATGAAAATCGAGAAATTTAAAAATATTGACTTATCAATGTATTTAAAAATAACAATAAATCTGTTACATAGTAACATGAAATACATGTTTTATGAAAAATAACTGTATTTCCCCAAACAAAAAATTAATGAATAGAATGTCATTGTTTTACATTTTTGCAAACTTCTTTAATGTCTGCCTTAATAGAGAGCGGTTAAATTCTCATACTTGCTTCTGGATTCAATCTGTGGCAATATGTTTTTGGTTGAAGTATATAAAGAAAAGAAATGCATATGTAATTGGAAAAAGAAGGGGTATTTTAGTAGCCTTTTCACATGATTGTGGATAATGTTTGATACTATACCAAAACTCAGTGATAGTTTCTTAAAGGTTAACTGCAGTGTAGAATCTAAAACCATTATCAATAAACATTTTATTCTCTGTAATGTAAAATCCACTGGTTCATCATGCAGTCTGAATGGATCTTTTACCCATGCATGATTTTGTTAACATCATACACTAGTCACTTGAGAAGTATTGGCTCCCAGAGTTACACATGTCTTCTAAATGTTGCCACTTCTTGGGGTCACCTGGGTGGCTCAGTCGGTTGAGCGTCTGCCTTCGGCTCAGGTCATGATCCCAGGGTTCTGGGCTTTCTGCTCAGTGGGGAGACTGCCTCTCCCTCTCCATCTGCCTCTCCCCCAGCTCATGCTCTCTCTCGCTGTCTCACACTCTCTCTCAAATAAATAAATAAAATCTTTAAAAAATGTTGCCACTTCTTTATAGAATAACAACAACAAAATCACATTTGTTAATGTTGCCGCTGACCTCTTCAGAAAAGTGTATATTGAGAAGCTGTGAAATTCACAGTGGTGGATACAAATTTCCCAAAATTTGAGTTTTCACATGAATGCTCACATTTTTATTATTGGCAACAAATACCATCATTTGTTTTCTTTGAAGTGACAGTTTTACTTCGTTTATTTTGAGAAAATGCCCACTATATTCCCAATTCTGAGTAACCATAGTTTGTCTGTCAGCTGTTGTTTCAAGTAAAAGTGGTGTTCCATGAAAAAAGCCACTAGTTCAGCTCCCAACGCAGACACAGGTGCTTTTCTGGGACAACAACTGTACCTGGGTGTGCAGCGGAGTGCTTTATGCATGCTTCCCTTTTGTCATGCAGAATGTTAAACAGGCAAGCATTCAAGGTTCAGGGTTTAATAAAATTAGTACATTTTACTGCTTAATCAAGGACATTTTAAAGTAAAACTTGCACTTCTGTTTTAATTTTTATTTATTTGTTAAAGATTTTATTTATTTATTTGAGAGAGAGAGAGAGAAAGCACAAGCAGGGGCAAATGCAGAAACAGACTCCCTGCTGAACAAGGAGCCCGATGCGGGGCTGATCCCAGGAGCCTGAGATCATGACCTGAGCTGAAGGCAGATGCTTAACCGACTGAGCTGCCCAGGTGCCCCTGCACTTCTTTTTTCAAACCAGAAGTGCGTAGCACTGAAGACCGCAGTCCGATATGGGGCTACTACCTTGATTCGTGCTAAGGTGCCAATAGCTTTACCCACCATTGCTTTTGTAATTTGTGCAAATGTGAACATAGTGAAAAAGGCAAATAATGTCTTCATATTATTATAAAAATAGTCTGAGCTGAAAGTGTCTCAGGGACTCCCAGGGTCTGGGGACCACACCTTGAGATGACAGTAAAACACAAGCATCTATGTAATGTACATGTTCTGTCCTCCATGAACTCAACATCTAATTGAACTCGCAGACCAGCTGACAAGAAGCAGGATGAGGGAAGAGTTTATAGGCATATATAAGTTATTGGTAATATTTTAGTTCTTGTTTTGCTCATGCGTGCGTGGAGGTTGGTTATATTATAAATCTGTGCTGTCTACTGGCCACATGTGGCTACTGATCACTTGAAATGTAACTAGATCTAATTATGATTTTCTGTAAATGTAATATATGTACCAGATCTTGCAGGCTTCATATAGAAAAAATGAATGTAAATATCTGATTAATAATGTTTATATTTATTATATGTTGAAGTGATAATCTTTTGGATATATTAGGTTAAATAAAATACATTATTAAAATTAATTTCCTCTGTTATTTTATACTGTTGAAAATGGAGCTGCTAGAAAATTGAAAACTATATATGCAGTTTCCATTATATTTCTACTGGGCAGTACTGTTATAGATAAATATATACACGGATAAAATTAAAAACTGATTATAAAACAGGGTTAAACGTAGACCAGTGATGATAATGCATTACAAACCAAGGATTATTTTTCAACTGATTCTGTGCGGTCAAGGCAAAAGATAACTTCATTTGAACAGAGTAATGAAGGTTATCAAAATCGTTTGATAAAGATTCAGGTTGCTAAGGGAACACAAAGGAGGGGCAGTCAACCCAGTCTTGGGAAGATCACAGGAAGATCTCTTCCCAGAGAAAGAAATGTCTCAGCTGCAACTAAAGGAAAATCAGAAAATTTTCAGCCCGCTTGGAAAACTCCAAAATTGATAGGGGCTATTGTAATACTGTTACATCACCACCTGCTGCTATTTACATAAAACCCTGTTTTCCCCAAGGCACTTCTATTTAAAGGGGAGGTTTATTTTACTTCCCTGCATTTCTCAAAAGAATCATGAATTTAAAATTGTATATTTTAAAATCTGGGAAACATCCCGGCTCATACTAAGAGATACTTTGGAATTACTATTTAGTTTTTATAGACACACATGGGGTTTTGCTTATCCACATCTTGCCAAAAATGTGACCTTTCGCATCCAAGATAGTAAAAACCTGAGTCCAGAATACATCAAGCTGCACATGGCTCTCAGCAAGAGGGAAAGTAAAAAAATAAAAGCCTGCCAAGACATAAAAATGATATTACGGTTCATTCTGCAATGACATTATATAGATATTATGGTGAATGCCAGACTGAGCCGTGGGATCCCAGGGTGTCAGGACCTTGATCATTAGCGCTCTTCCAGCCTAATCGCTCTCATGTTGATTGAGAGAATGGGCCCCGGTGAATAGTGGAGACAGGATTTCGACTGGTGTTTGGATCTCTAGCTTGACCTCTCCTCTCCCTCTCCTTAGATGAAAAACGTGTGTGAGGTCCTCCAGCTTTCAAAAACCTGGAGACTAGAACGACTTCAGTAAGAAGATAGCATCTTCAAACCCTAAACCAACTACCCGAGCTCCCCAAGTCTCCTTCATAACCCTCTCAGGCAGCTCCCCGCAAACATGGTCCTCATGCCCTGTGCTTCTTGATGCTCCACTGGGGTGTAGGTGCTTCAAAAACTGGGGCCTCATCTGCTCTGTTTGTCCCCGGAGCTTCCATGCCAAGGACAATGGCGTACAGGAGGGGCTCCAAGGGTGGGGTCGTTGTTACACAGGTTGTGTAGCTCACCTGCAGGGTCTTTCTTGACGGGAAATCTACACGGAAATTGTCCCATTGAGCGTCATTGAATGATGATGTGTCCACTTGCCACAGATGCTCTTCGCCCAGGAGGCTAAGAGAGGACAAGACTGGGTAACAAGCCTCTAGGAGTTAAGCTGCCCACAACACGGGAAATGCAGGAGCTCTCTCCCAACCACTCCTGCCTTTTGCCTCGAGATAACTTCCATGGACTCAGTGCCTCCCCTGCTGCACTAGGCACTTCACAAACATCATATCCAGTCCTTACAACAACCCTGCAAGATGGTGGTTATTAACATTATCATCGGGCGCCTGGGCGGCTCAGTTGGTTAAGCAACTGCCTTCGGGTCAGGTCATGATCCTGGAGACCCGGGATCGAGTCCCACATTGGGCTCCCTGCTCAGCAGGGGGGGTCTGCTTCTCCCTCTGACCCTCTTCCCTCTCGTGCTCTCTGTCTCTCATTCTCTCTCTCTCAAAGAAATTAAAAAAATCTTAAAAAAACAACAACATTATCATCATCTCCATCTTCTCCATCTTACAAATGAGAAAACTGAGGCTGCACGCACGAGTCCATGCTGTTAGGATTAATGGGCTTAGCTGGGATCTGAACCCTGCTCCATTCACCCCGAAATCTGGCTTTCCTCTTCCATCCATAGGGAGTCTGGTCTTAGGTTCTGGAATGCCAGCAGCTGGAGGAGGAGAATAAGTGTGTGTGTTTGGCACCTGGAAGAAAGTGAAAGCGAACAGCAAGTACTACCTGTGGCTTTTACTACTTCCTGAGCATTTGCCACTGCCCGCCCTACACCAAACATGTTCCTGGGGTATCTCAATTACCCGTGGATAAGAGATCTGTGGAGAAAGGAATCTCAGGCTTGAGGAAGTCACAGACCTTATCATTTTGTGCCAGGTCTTGATGCTAGTGAGTGGCAGAACTAGAGTAAGGACCCTCCTGAATCCTAGGTCCATACTCCCTTTTTAAAAAAGTAACTTTTTGGAGCAGAAGGAACCCTCAAGCATGGTAGGAATGCAAACTGGTACAGTCACTGGCGGAGACAGTATGGAGCTTCCTCAAAAAGTCAAAAATAGAATATCCTATTGTACTACTTCGTGTTTACCCAAAGATACAAAAACACTAATTCAAAGAGATACATGCACCCCTACATTTATAGCTGCATTATCTACAATAGTCAAATTATGGGAGCAGTCCAGTGTGCACTGACTGATAAATAGATAAAGAAAATGTGGTATATATATAATGGAATATTACTAGGCCATAAAGAAGAATGAAATCCTGACCTTTGCAATGACATGGGTGGAACTAGAGGGTATTATGTTCAGCAAAATAAGTCATTCACAGAAAGACAAACACCAGAAAGTTTCACTCATATGTGGAATTTAAGAAACAAAACAAATGAGCATAGGGGGAGAAAAGAGAGAGGCAAACTAAGAAACAGACTCTGAACTATAGAGAACAAACTGATGGTTATCAGAAGGGAGGTGGGTGGGGAGATGGGTGAGATAGGTGATGGGGATTAAGGAGTGCACTTGTGATGAGCACTGGGTGATGAATGGAAGTGTTGAATCCCTATATTGTACACCTGAAACTAGCATTACACTGTGTGTTCACTAACTGGAACTTAGATAAAAACTTAAAAAAATAAAAAAGTAACTTTTATTTGAACAGGCACTATATCCATGTGGTTCGAGAACATCAAAAGATATTCAAAGGGGGGTGCCTGGGTGGCTCAATCGTTAAGCGTCTGCCTTTGGCTCAGGTCATGATCCCAGGGTCCTGGGATCGAGCCCCACATCGGGCTCTCTGCTCAGCGGGAAGCCTGCTTCTCCCTCTCCCATTCCCCCTGCTGTGTTCCCTCTCTCACTGTCTCTCTCTGTCAAATAAATAAATAAAATCTTAAAAAAAAAAAAGATATTCAAAGATATGCAATTAGAAAGTTTGCTCCTATCTGTGTCAGCACCACGCCCTCTCCTGCAGTAACCACTCTCATTAGATTCTCATGTATCTTTCCAATGCTGCTTTCTTCTCCAATGAGAAGAAAAGCAAATACAAATACAAATACAAATACAAGTTCTTATTTCCTGCCATTTCATACATACACAGAAGGTAGCATATTATGCATCCCCAAATTTTGCTGTTTTCATTTAATGGAATATAAAAGTAACTAACGGTTATATGGTACCTCTCTGCTGTGTGCCAGACCCAGTTTTAAGCATTTGATGATTATTAACTTACTTAACACTCTCATCAACCCTATGTGGTAAGAACTATAATTATCTCCATTTTATAGATAATATTGAGACAGAGAAGTTAAGTGACTGGCCTAAGATCACACAGCTAGGAGGATGTGGAGCCAGGCTTCAGACCCGGGTAGTCTGGCTCCAGAGTCTGTGTTCTTAACCTCTGCCAGAGCTGCCTTTCTCATATTACATATGAAGATACATCATGAGTATATAATATAGATCACATATTATAAAAAATCTATTCTCTTTCATATAATATGAATTATATATCTCTGTTTCTAGTGTTAAATGTCTACTATATCAGTAGAGGGTTCTCCCACTTTTTAAATATCTGTATAGTATTCCATTATGCCAACATACTGTAATTCATTTAACCAGTCTCCTACTGATGGATATTTTGGTTATTTCTAAATCTTTTGCTATAATATATAGCATATATATATATACATGAATATATGATATATGCTTATATGTAACATACAATTATAATACGTAATTCAAATACAAATGAATACAGAATTGTAATGATATAAATGTATAACAAATATCAAGCACATGTTTATTTCCTATGTGTGCAGTCTCTCTGCGGGAGAAATCCCAGAAGTGGGATTACTGAATGGAAGGCTATATGCATTTGTAATTTTGGTAGATAGCCCCAAATTGCCTTCCAAAGAACGTGTACCCTTTCCCATTGCCCCAGCCATGGACCAAGGCGCCTGTTCGTCCATGGCTGCACTCACTCAGCGCCCGGTCATGACACTCATACCCCACTGTCTCTGGAGAGCAAAGTGGTTTGATGGCCGTGTGAATCCAAGGAAAGCTAAGTTGCATAAGAAAAGGTCAAAACCTGACCTCAGCCAAACGTTGGCCACACGTACTACAAACCAGAAGCAAAACACAAGGTGCTTGGTTACGTTCCCCAAGGGAAACAGTATAGAGACCCGTGTGCCCATGATGGAGTTCCCATTCTGAAGAGCCTGGGTTTCTAAACTGTCCCTTCTTCTGCAGAGAGAGGAATTCCTGGAAATGTCACTGGATTCGGAACAGAGACAAGAAGCATGCTATCTTTGACTTCTTCTTCTTCTTTTTTTTTTTTTTAAGATTTTATTTATTTAATTGACAAGAGAGATAGAGAGCACAGATAGGCAGAGTGTCAGGCACAGGGAGAGGGAGGAGACTCCCCCGTTGAGCAGGGAGCCCTACGTGGGGCTTGATCCCGGGACCCTGGGATCATGACCTGAGCCGAAGGCAGATGCCTAACTGACTGAGCCACCCAGGTGCCCTGGAAGCGTGCTATTTTCTAAGTGAGGAGGAGAAAGAGCTGCTGGTCTGGGCTTCCCAAAGCCTTTTGAGCTGACATGGGATAATAATCGCCTTTTCTGGTTCCAATTCTGGTGACCTGGTTGAATATGAATTTCTGGGAGCTGAGACTTCCCAACGAACCCCACAGGAGCTCAAGATGAGGGTATGGAGTGTCCACAGGCTTTCAAACAAACACGTGGAGCTGGGGAGGCAATCCTGGTGATTTTGTTTTTTTCTTAATTCTTTTGGAGGTAACTTTTTCCAGATTTTTAATAGGGAGCATATATCACTTTTACAATCAGGAAAATAAAGGTCATTAAAACTAAAACAATTCTTTCTTTTTTCGTTTTTTTGTTTTCTCCTCCAAAACGATTCTTTCAAAACAAGCCAGCAGCCTTCTATGTGGTGAGATTCAAGAGCCCCGGGAAGTTCCTGGCTACCCCCAGGCCCTTCATCAGCTTTATAGCTCCTAGGAATATTGCAGACGCAAATCCTCTCGAAAATGAGCTCACCTCATCTTTTAGCCATTCCTTCCTAAATCTGGCTCCAGCAATCAGCTGCTTATTGGAGTGTGCAGGTCCAGTAGGGGTTTGGGTGGAGAAGGCAGAGACACTGCAGGCCTGAAGGGGAAGGGGGCACTGGGAGGGAGGTGAGAGGTGGATAGAGCTCACCGCATGGATAGGAGTGAAAAGCAAGTGATGTGGCACCACCGGCATTCTTCTCTAGCTTCTCCAGACCCTCTACAGCCAGTCCTGTATATCACAACTGAAAACAGGGGTGCCTGGGTGGCTCAGTTGGTTAAGCGTCTGCCTTCGGCTCAGGTCATGATCTCAGGGTCCTGGGATGGAGCCCCGAATCGGGCTCCCTGCTCAGCGGGGAGCCTGCTTCTCCCTCTCACTCTGCCTCTCCCCCCGTTTGTGCTTTCTTGCTCTCTCTCAAATAAATAAATAAAATCTTTAAAAAAAAGAAAAAAAGAAAATAATCCAGAAGAGAAAATCTTAATTGAAAATGGATTAGTGAACCCCCATTGTTGGTAGGAGTAACAATCAATCCAACCTGTAGGGAAGTTTGGAAACACAGAGAAAGATTGTAACAATGTACTTCTATTCTTGGGAATTTACCCTGACGACATAACTTAAAATATGCAAAGAGTTGTTTACTGAAAGATAATTACAGCTAAATTATTAATAAATCTGAAAAATAAGACATAACTTAAATGCCCAATAATAGGGAACTAATTATATAAATTAGGGGACATACACACAATGCAATATTATGCAGTCATTAAAGAGTTTAAGTTATAGTTTTAAATGGGAAGCAATGTGCCAAAGTGATTTACTTTATGATTAAAATTACGCAAAAATATGCATAAAAAGAAGACTAAAGGAATGGTACTAAAATGTTAAATGTTAGTCTTTGTGTGGTTGGGAATATGCAATGTTTATTTTTTCTTTCTAATTTTCTATGAGTACAAATATTTAAAAATTTAAACAATATACTTCTGTAAAAACATTGATAGATTACAGATTTAGCTTAGATGTATATATAGTGTGTGGCATGATTAATTGTACCTCGATGTATGTACATGATTAATATAACTGTGTGTGTAAAAGTGGGCTAATTTTCTGCATCACCAGTGAACTCACTAACGGTCGACTGAGTTCAGTATATAGTCACTGAAGTCAATACCAGGTGCCAATAAAATGCTTCAAGCGGTCTTATTGGAAGTATTTGAAGTAATTGAAGATTTGCTTTAATCAGTATAATTTGCATATGAGCAATAACAGATTCAATAAAACCCTTAATTTTTTTCTTTCCTGCTAAGTAGGTTAGACCAACTCCTCCAAATTCCATTTAGGCTGCTACTTTGCTTGGCAAAATATACACTCATAGAAGACTTATAGGTGAGTTTCACACTGGACCAGACCAGCTGCAGTTAGATAATCAAGATTAGTAAGATTTTATTGTTTATATACATGTACTTTTTCTACATCTTACTAAACTTGAATTTTTCTTGGGGTAGGGACAGGACATCCAATTCTATAATCTGTACACCTTACATTTTGTTAATTATGTTTGGTAACATTTGCTAATGGCTTTGTAAGTGAGATCTTACCTCTCTAGGTTTCCCTGGAAGGCCAGGATTTGACCTTGTTTGAACTGATTTCAACCAATGGCCCAATGCAAGGCTGTACTTGGGATTTATTAGCTGCTAAAATGAAAAAATAAAATAAAATAAAAGGGTCAAGAACATGCTCCAGAACACAGCTCCCTTACAGAGTCAGAAAAGTAACAGTTCGGGGTTATTTACTGTTCCCATGCTACTTATCAGGTGCTGTCTAGGTGGAACAGGAATGCAAACATGAATCAGACATGGTTCTTGCCCTCGGATCATTGTTGCTTACAAACTCTAGTATGCTACCTTGTGCAGGGGGCCCCAGTTAGTAAAGTGAGCTCCATAGGAGACAATAGGGAGAAGTAAGGACTGTGGCAAGTTGGAGAGGGCTCCCCAGGTTGAAAAGCTTTGGTCTCATCTTTTTTTTAAGATTTATTTTTATTTACTTAAGAGAGAGCTAGCGAGGGGAGGGGCAGAGGGAGAGGGAGAGCGAGAATCTCTAGCAGACTTCCTGCTGAGCGGGGAGCCTGATGTAGGGCTAGATCTCATGACCCTGAGATCACAACCTGAGCTGAAATCAAGAGCTGGAAACCCAGCCAACTGAGCCACTCATGTGCCCCATGGTTGAGTCTTATCATTAGGCCCTCTGAATTTCAAAACAGGTTATCAAAATGGACTTTCCCATAAAATCTCCAGATTTTAAAGATGTTGTCAACTAGAGTTTTTAAAAACATTGTGACTTTCTTGTGACGAGCACTGGGTGTTGTATGTAAGTGATGAATCACTGAATTCTACTCCTGAAACCAATATTGCACTGTATGTTCACTAACTAGAATTTAACTAAAAATTAAAAAAACCAATAAAAACATTGTGACTTTGAATCAAACAAAAAATTTCCACTGGACCACATTAGGTGTGTGGGTCCCATAGTTTAACTTCTGAGAAACAGTCCTGTTGGATGACAAAACACTTTAGAATGTGCCTAGTCGCAAAGTGATAATACTTATCTCACAGGCTTATTGAAAATATTAAAAAAGATACTGGGTATGAAGTACTTGGCAAATGACTGTTCATAATTGTGATAAATTGATGATAAAATTCGTGTGTCAAAGATAGAGGTAATGAGAAGATGAAATGGGGCACCTGGGTGGCTCAGTTGGTTGAGTGTCTGCCTTCAGCTCAGGTCATGATCCTGGGGTCCTGGGATTGAGTCCCGCATCGGGCTTCTTACTCAGCAGGGAGCCTGCTTCTCCCTCTCCCTCTCCCTGCCACTCCCCCTGCTTGTGCACTCTCTCTCTCTCTCTTTCTCTCTGTCAAATAAATAAATAAAATTTTTTAAAAAATGAGAAGATGGAACGACAGACTGGGTTAGGAAAAGTCAGAGATAGTTTCCCAGAGGTGGTGATGCGTGAGCATTGATTTTTGTAACAGCCTTATTGAGAGAGAATTCATATACCATGCAATTCACTCATTTAAAGTACACTGTTGAATGGCTTTCAGTATCTTCATAGAGTTGTACAGCCACCACAATCAATTTTAAAACACTTTCATTCCTCTACAAAGTAATTCCATACTGGTTAGCAGGCACTTCCCCCTGCCCCAACCCTTCCAGACCTAGGTAACCCTAATATACTCTCTGTCTCTATAGATTTACCTATTCTAGCCACTTAATGTAAATGGAATGGTGTAGGGGCGCCTGGCTGGCCCAGTTGGTAGAGCATGAGACTCTTGATCTCAGGGTCATGAGTTTGAGCCCCACAAATGTGGAGATTATCAAAAAAAAGGGAAGAAAATTAAACGGAAAGAAAGAAAAAGAGAATTAGGGAGGATATTTTGTGTTTTGAGCAAAACCATTTATAAAATAAAAAGGTGTACGCAGGAAACTTGACATGGTTCTGTATGGAGAAAGTGGTGGGAAAAAAAGCTACAGAAGAAAGAGTTCAGGCCATGGGGGGGCTGTTGGTCTAGACGTTCTTCTGGAAGTACTAGTGAGCCACTGATGGCCAAAAGCAAGGCAGGGGCAAGATCATTCCAGAGGCCTTGGGGAGGGCGGATTTGGTTTTACAACTGGGCTCCTACTTGGCAGGCAGCTCTGTTCAACATCTTGCTACCTGCAGAGAATTCTGCTCTTCAGAGCTATCTACATTAAATATTTGGACGGGCTTCTTGCAACCAAAATATTGTAATATGCATTTGTGATATGTGATATATTTATAATATGGAAGGGAGTTTTAAGATAAGCCCTTTTGTCGTCTTAAAAGACATTGCAAAGTTGGGTGTAGGTTATTTATGTTGGTACCAAAATGTGTTTGGATTACGTTTTCGAAAGTGTTTGTGCCAATTTGCTTCAATTCTTCTTTTTTTTCTGCAGTAAAAAAAAAAATATTCATTTTAACCAATCAGAAGTATACCAAGATTGTGATTGAAATGGAGAAGATGACTCATGATTTGAACTTGAATCTTCCGAAATTAAAATTCCTTCTGCACTGGTAGTTCCTCACAATAGGACATTCAGAGGATGCTCCTTGTTTATTCCAGGTTGGAGGACAAGAACCTGAATTGAGATGTTGTCATTCAGAATGAATATTATTTGTCCCTATGCTATGGGAATTACTAGGCATTAATAAGAACGCTGTTATGTATTTCTTCTTTCAAAGATGTTGATATCGGGCTATGGTTGATTCTCCTTTTTTTTTTTAAAGATTTTATTTATTTATTTGAGAGAGAGAGAATGAGAGACAGAGAGCACGAGAGGGAAGAGGGTCAGAGGGAGAAGCAGACCCCCTGCTGAGCAGGGAGCCCGATGTGGAACTCGATCCCGGGACTCCAGGATCATGACCTGAGCCGAAGGCAGTCGATTAACCAACTGAGCCACCCAGGCGCCCCTGAGTTTTATTTAATACATTTTCCAGTCCTTTTCAGTTAAGGGCCTTCAGAAATAAGATTTCTCTGTGCTGATTCCAAATTGAATTTAAATCTGACTATTAAAACGGCTTATAGTTGCTTTTTTAATTTCCTACTTCTCTTAGTAAACAGAAGAGGAGCAATATGAAAGGACTTGGAAAAGTTGTATAAAGCCTTCTAGTTTCCATTCACTAGCATGTAATTTGTTGGATTTGCTTCCTCTCTTTTGAAGTTAAATACAAGTTGGGAAAGTTTAAAAAGCTATCAGTATGTATTCAGTCCGTGAATATGTATTGAATACCCACTGTGTGTCAGACAGGATGGAAGGGTTGGTCCCCCAAACATGATCAAGATACCATGATCACGATAAAAGTCCCTACTGCAGGCGACGAGAAAAGACAAATGGCTCTTCCAGGAGTAGGAAGGGGGCGGGGCTCGGGAGCAGCACTGCTGAGGTGCATGGGGTGGAGTCTACTTTCATGGGTGATTTAATGGCTTGTGCAGAAAGGGGGCCTATGATTGAATATGTTGGGGAGCCCTGGTTTAAGCAAAATCAAAAGGGCAGTGTAGTGTGATAGCTAAGAGGATCTGTGTTCAAAGCCTGGACCTTTCACTTACCTATCGAGTGATTTAGGTCAAATTAATTAACCCTAGAGTTTCCTTATCTGTAAAATCAATGTATTCTGTAGAGTAAGTAGTGAGGGTTAAATAAGACCTGATCCAGAGTGAGCTCTTGGTAATGATTATTCTTCCAGTGTAGGACTTCTCAGAACCCAAAGTGTTAATATACCTTCGAAATTGGAAAGAGAGACTGATGGGGGCAGGGGGAGGGAGAGAAAAATCAGGCAACTTCTCTTCCAAAACAGAACCTTTTTTTTTTTTTTTTGGTGGGGGATAGCGCATCTCAAGGAGCCAGTGTTGTAAGGAACTCATTTTGAAAGCCCTAGGACAGGGAGATGAGAGGCAAAAAAGACAACAGTTGGGCTGGGCCTTGTGAGATAGGAATGACTTAGTCAAATCAAGATGGGGTACAGGGTGTTCTAGGCAGAGCAGAGCAAAAACAGAGCAGAGCAAAAGTTATTAACATTGAGGGCAGCAAAAATATTTTGTAGAAGATATATTTATTCATAGGGGAAAAAAATGGAGTTGATGGGAAGGGTCCAAGCCAAGTGACTGTAGTAGACAGCTACTGTTTTGGCCTGCCAGAATCCATTCCCCCTTCTTCAGGAAACAGCATCAGAATTCCCCTGGGGTCCCACCGGAGGTGGGGACACCGTGAAGCTCCTGAAACTTCAGCCTCCAAGCCTGTCATTTGTACGGTCCCCTTCCAAGGCCCGTGAGGGGCCCCAGCAACTCGTTCCCAAGTCACGCATGTTGTAAAATATGTACAAATGACATATTTTACCTGCAGTTGGTTCAGACCACGGTCTCTTTCCCTTCTGACCTTCCTCATTCCCACGTCCCCTTGTGTTCGAGGTAGACGAAGAGCTGTAGGCATATTTTTGCACCCAGTTAAGGGGAAGCTGGGAATACATTTAGCTTGTGTTTCAATGACGTATTTTTGTGGTTCATGGTCAGTTATAGTTCTGTGTTTGCTGGCACCTTCATGTGATCCCTGACTCTCAGGATGACTCCTCCTGCCCGCTGTGGAGGCTGATGCCAGACAAGAGGACACTGACATGTCCAATGATTGATGAATGGATCAAGACAAGGCGGGATATATATACAATGGAATATCATTCCATCTTCCAAAAGAATGAACTCTTGCCATGTGCAATGATGTGGATGGAGCTAGAGAGTATTATGCTAAGCAAAATAAGTCAGTCAAAGACAAATACCATATGTTTTCACTCATATGTGGAATTTAAGAAACAAAACAAATGAGCAAAGCAAAAAAAGAGAGAGAGACAAACCAAGGAACAGACTCTGAAATATAGAGAACAAACTGATGGTTGCCAGAGGGGAGGTGGGTGGGGGACGGGTGAAATAGGTGATGGGGATTAGGGAGGATGCTGTGATGAGCACCAGGTATTGAGTGGAAGTGTTGAATCACTATATTGTACACCTGAAACCAATATAATACTGTATGTTAACTAATTGGAATTAAAATTAAAAAAAAAGACACTGAGGGGCATCTGGGTGGCTGTCGGTTAAGCGTCTGCCTTCGGCTCAGGTCATGATCCCAGGGTCCTGGGATCAAGCCCTGCATTGGGCTTCTCCCTTTGCCCCTTCCCCCACTCGTGCTCTCTCTCTCTCTCTCTCTCAAATACATAAATAAAATCTTTAAAAAAAAAGGGACACTGACAGCAACTGGTAGTGAGTGTCAAAATTCAGAGTATTCAAGATGAGTCAAGTTTGGGCAAGAAAACTTGAAATGTCTTGAAACCATCCAGCTCATATGTACAAGAAATTTGAGAGAAGTCCCAAATTTGGCAATAATCATAAAAATACGCAGAAAATCACCAATAACACACTGTGAAGCTAAAACAACATTTTAAAACTATCAGTAATAAAAAAAACCCCAAATATTGATCAACCATGGTAGAAGTAGGACTGAATTATCTTTCTATTCTCTTTAAAAAATGATATTTTGAAGTCATTATTGTATGAAGAAGTGATCGAAGAGTATTCAGTCAAAAATTACAAGGGGCAAAAACAATTACAGAGCTATATCAGGAAGGATTTTGTGATGATTGTGATATCTCTCAGCTTTTTGGGTTTTGGGATTTATTATTTCTTTTCCCGTTTGAATATTTTTTTCACTATCTAATTTTGAATTCGTATTTTGTCTTCTTTTTCTTTAAAAAAAAATTTTTTTTTTTTAGATTTTTTATTTATTTGACAGAGAGAGACACAGCGAGAGAGGGAACACAAGCAGGGGGAGTGGGAGAGGGAGAAGCAGGCTTCCCACCGAGCAGGGAACCCGATGCAGGGCTCGATCCCAGGACCCTGAGATCATGACCTGAGCTGACGGCAGACGCTTAACGACTGAGCCACCCAGGCACCCTTAAAAAAATTTTTTTTAAAGATTTTATTTATTTGACAAAGCACAAGCAGGGGGAGGGGCAGGCAGAGGGAAAGGGAGAAGCAAGCTCCCCACTGAGTAAGGAGCCCGCTGAGGGGCTCGATCCCAGGACTCTGAGATCAGGGCCTGAGCCAAAGGTAGATGCTTAACTGACTGAGCCACCCAGGTGCCCCTTCTCTTTTTTTTTCTTAAAAAGCTCCCCACGCCTCCACCCCCCCCAGCTGAAATAGTGTTAGAACTCACATAACTTGATCTGCCTCTGAGAACAACCCTTCTTATCACAATCACCGCATTACATTCAGGTGGAGCCTATTCCATCCCAGACTCTAGGACAGGCTTTTCCAGGCTAGCCAATAGATCATTGCCTGTAGCTGTTCAGAGAATGGTTCAGGTTCAAAGCTTCAGGGTCTTGTGACCCAATCAGAACCAGAGACTCTGTTCTGGGGTTTGTGTTGGGAAGTGGGTTAGTTGGGAAGCAGATCCTCCCCTAACAAGTGCAGAGCATGGAGGTTTCATACCATATGTCTAAAAATGATGAAATCATGGAAATCTCATTTTTAGGTGGATTCCACATACATAGGAAATTAAATTTGATCGTCTCCTGTTAAAAAATAAATAAAAATAAAAATGGTGAAGTTATATATCAAGGTACCAAGTTGGTTATTAAGATATATTCTGTCCTTCCACTGTGACAAATATATCTTTATAATGACCAAATTAAAACATGTTTAAAGCTATAATTTTTATATGATTGAAAATTGTCAAATATTCAAAGACAAATGAATTAAAAAAATATTTTGAGTATGATTGGGCATTCTGTTAGTGGTCTGGTGATGATTAGATGAGTAATAAAATAAACATATATATATATGCCATTAATTATTATGTATTTATTCCATACAGTTTATTTTTCTTTCATTATGTCAGCAAAAATCACTTATAATTAATGTTTTCACATAATTTATGTTCTATTGTAGCAATGATCTAATGGATTAAAAAAGTGAAATTTGAATATGTTTTCGCCAAAAAATATAGAATTAAGATAATATGAATTTTAAGAAATTAGCAATATATATTTGAATATTTTCAAGCAGTTATTTGGCTTTTAAGATTTTAAACACCTATAAAAAGAAAATTAAAAATAACATTATACATATTATGTATACACACACATACATAACAATACATATTACAGTTAATTAATATAAAAATATATCAAAGATGTATAAATATTGCTTAAATTTTAAATTACTTTTGGAATTTTAATTAAATCTTATTAAATTTTTAAAAACCTACTCACAATTCTAGTGTCCAGCAGTCTAGTTGCACTGTGTTAAATTAGGATCCCATTTTGTGCATGTAATCATCCAGACCCATGTGTAAAAACTTGAGTACTATGAATTGTTTAACATGGTAGAATGTTTTTCAGCTGCCATGTGCAAACATTGCAAATACCTCTCTAATTGTTGGCTTTCTTTGTAACTATAAATTGGGACATGAAGAAATGCAAGAAAAAAGAATGCTGGACATGTCTGAGAATTAATACTTCATTTGCAAGATTTGTTGCATTCATACCAGTTGAAAGAAAGCATTTGACAAATAAACTAACTTGTCTTTTCTCTTACCTAAACTCTTCCTCCTCTTCAGTCCTCCCCACACTCCCAAGCAGTGTCCCTCTCTGACCATGTCCGGACAACCCACAAAATTTCATGGCATTCAGATGCAGTTAATTTGAAGAAATAGAACAAGAGTTGGGGAGATGTATTTCCCTGGGACCTAAACATTGTTACGCACAGGAAGGATACTTAGAATGTTCTTTACTGAATATAGATGTAGGTATGCGTGTCTGGGACCTCTTGCCTCTGGGAGGAAAGATGGGGCTGGGTGACCACCCTTGAACTGCTACCCAGATTTCCTGGGGCTGTGTCTCCTAGATTCACTTGTCCCCAGGGCCTTGACGGTGGAGATGGGGAGAGCTGTTAAGTTCGGGAGGTGATCTTCCCCTCACTCTCACTACTCTCAAACGCTGTTTTCTCCTTTCTCTCTCAGGGATGATTTGTATCTCTTTAACCCTTTCAGTATTTAGACAGACTTTGACTTCAGCCAGCTTTCTGATTTCTCAGTGGCAGGAGAGGAGACAATCCCCAAAGCAAGGAATTGTGAAGGGTGTGGGCATCTGCTGAAAATATCAAGAGGGAACGTTAAAGGAAAAACAAACTAATGTCTCAGTAAATTATCCTGGCTACCTGCTTCCCCTGTGGTGGGAAGTTGGGTTTCAGTGTTACCTGAATGACAGGTAATGTTACCTCAATGGCCCCTGAATGACAATGGGGCCATTCTGGAAATGGCGTTGGAAAAGCAGAAACGGCTATTTGAGGGATCGCCTGCAGGTCCCACCACCTGAGAGTGAACAGCTGACAGGGCGCAGGTGCAGTAGAGATCAGGAGGTCCTCATTCACCCCACCCCGGACCAGTGTGGAGCCACACTCTGGCTCCAGGAACTAACTAGCCAGATTGTGTGTTAGTAAGCCCGGTGTGAACAGGGGGGATGCTTCGCATCAGACTGAGCAGGCATAATTACAATATGGGTTAGAGGAGTGGTAAAAAAAAAAAAATTAGGCCCAGAGGAAAAAATATCAAAAGTAAATTGTAATTTTATGCTGTGAGCTAATTGGAAGCTTTAAATGGCAATTGAAATTCTTTCTGGGCCTCGGGGAGATGAGGGGGCCTTCTTCAGGACGTTTGAACTTAATTACCAGGTGCAGCAAGAGCGGAATGGATTTTGTAAAATTACTTAAAATAATCATGTTGGGTACCAGAAATGGTTATATTTATCTAAAGGCCTTAGCATACCTTTCAAGTTGAAAGATAATTTATATCATTGGAAATTTAGTGGAATTTTAATGAGATTACAGATGAGTGGGAGAATATTTGAAAAATGGGCTCTGTACCCTGTCAGAAATTCATTTGGGCTTAAAAATGTATATGGATACTTCGTTCGTGGTATACTGGCAAACTGGCAGCAGGCTGCTTTTATATTCTTAAAAATATTTTTAAAAGGTAAAAGTAATATAATAATATTACAAAGTTTTAGCAAAAAAAAATTCATCCATAATCTTACCAAGAACTCATCTTTTTATAAACTTTTGTGGGCATATGGTTTTCATATTGTTATGCAATTTTTTATCATGCTCCTTTTCTCCCTTATTATAAAATAAGTTTTTTCTTATGTTGCTACATATCCCACATTTTAATTTAAAATTTTAGTGGTTACATGGTATTCCTTCTAGGAGATGGGCCAAAATTTACTTAACTCTTGTCTGTAAGCTAAAACATTTAGATTTTCCCCAATTTTTACCATTAGGAATAAAAATGCAATAAACATATTCATGTGGAAAGTGCCCCTCCTTCATCTCTTGTCTTGGTTCCAGATTTTGAATTACTTCTAAGAAGTGGGATTAATGGGTAAAAGGGCATAGGACATTTTCTTGGCTCTGAATATATATTGTTAAATTACTTTACAAAAGCCTCCTTCCAATGAAATAAAATGCTACAATGTATCAGACCGGCACATCCATTGTACTCATCAGCATTTTGTCTTCTTTTCTCTCTCTAATTTAATAACAGCTATCTTCTAACTTACGTTTCTTTAATTGTGAGCAGCGCAAAATGTTTTTCTTATGTTTGGATTTTCTTCTCTTTTGTATTTAGGACTTAAAGATTAACCCATCTCATGTGAACTTAAATTCAACTGATGACAAATTTGTTACAAGTTTTTGAAAATTTGTTAGAAGAAAGTAATTATACTCCTAACAAGTGAACAAAAATTTTAGTTATATTTGAATTAAAAATGGAATGTTTCTAATGTAGTTTACTACTTTTTCTCTGGCTTTCTCTGGTAACTGTTTTCTCTGGTTACCTCAATCTTAAACCTAATTTCCTTCAAAATTTAATAAGAACTTGCTGAAAAGAGTTCCATGATCAAATAAGTTGAGACCTAGCCCTCAAGGAGGTCGTGGGTAAAAAGAAGATCCCTTCCCCTGATCAGTGCTAAAGGAGCCTTAGATAAACTGAATCATATGATCCCATATTCCTAGTTTGTATGATTCCCAGTCTCTGATCAAAGGGAACCAGACTCCAGTCTCCTCTGGGGGCCCTACAAAGCACATTAGTGTATCAACAGCTCTGTGAGGACCTCTGCTAAAGAAATCTGTTTACCAGGCCACTTGATCATACTATTTACATTTTTCATGGGTGTGATCATGAGAGGTACCTAGGACCTTCTTCCCTTTGAAAAGAGGCATTTTTTGGGCGCCTGGGTGGCTCAGTTGGTTAAGCGACTGCCTTCGGCTCATGTCATGATCCTGGAGTCTCTGGATCGAGTCCTGCATCGGGCTTCCTGCTCAGCAGGGAGTCTGCTTCTCCTTCTGACCCTCCCCGCTCCCATGTGCTCTCTCTCTCATTCTCTCTCTCAAATAAATAAATAAAATCTTTAAAAAAAAAAAAAGAAAAGAGGCATTTTTTTCTCTTTTGACTCTGTTTCCTACCAAAGCCAATTGAAGTAGCAAAGGGGGTGTGGCAGCAGGGATTGTTTATCTGGGTCTTAGAGAGAAGGCTTCACTGCCTTGGGTCCACGTACTCTTGCTCTTCTTGTCATTAAATGATCTACAGTGGTGGTAGTGGTTGAGAATGCTTGGGGGTGCATAAAAACATCCATTGGAGCTTTCGAAGAATGTACTAGAACCTCCAATTATGTTTATTTTTCATCTTATCTTTTGGATATTTCTATTTCTATGGGTGTTTTATAAGTACAGAAGTGTATGTTTACAATAACTAAATGAGTATTAGGGGTACATGCTCAAGTTTGATCTAAAATAGCTAAGAATAGGTTGTGAGCTTTAAAGGAAATAAAGAGGATGTATATTCATTAAAAAAATACTTCTTGAGGGGCGCCTGGGTGGCTCAGTCGTTAAGCGTCTGCCTTCGGCTTAGGTCATGACCCCAGGGTCCTGGGATCGAGCCCCACATCGGGCTCCCTGCTCAGCGGGAAGCCTGCTTCTCCCTCTCCCACTCTCCCTGCTTGTGTTCCCTCTCTCGCTGTGTCTCTCTCTGTCAAATAAATAAATAAAATCTTAAAGAAAAAAATACTTCTTGAGCAAATACTGAGTGTCAAACCTCTTTGGCTTTGAGGATATTATAATAAACAAAGATCCTTACCTTTGAAAGAGGACTCCAACTGCCTCCATTTGACTTCAAACTTTCTAATGAAGTTCTTCCTTCCAACTTATTTCTTAACTCTGGTAAAAGATCCTGCAAGCAAAGTATCCCCTGATGGGACCCCTACCCCCTCAAGCAAGAAGGACTGCCCTGAGCCAGCAACACCTTGCCCATGACAGTGATCACCTGACCTTTACTGCCCACCTGTTTGTACCCACTCACCTTTGTCCCACATTTTCCTTATATAAACCAAGAAGTATTTTCAGTACTTTGGAGACAGACAATAGTCTACTGTCTTCCCAGTGGTGGCCTCACTGAAATAAATACTTTCTTGTTTCACCACTGCTTGTCTCTCTGCCTTTATATTTTGTCGGTGGCGAGTGGCCAAACCCCATCTGTTTGGGACGGGACCCCCGGAGCCAGAGGCTCTTATATCCCTGTACCCCAGCTACACCTTCATAGAGAGTTTAAGACTCAAGTCAGAAAAAGAAATTCTGGTACCTCACATGTAATGAATTTAGCTCATCAGACAACAACATTGGGATTTGGCATGAAGAATTCGCCACCCCCAAATATGACTCTTTGGTATAAGGGTTCTTTTAGGCTGATTATTTTTAAGAAACTGCAGACACAAAGAAACTCTGAAAACCAAGTAAAAGTTAACCTTTTGCAAAAGACATTTATATTTATAAGGGAAATCTCCATTTGTAAGGGTATCTCCCTGCCTGCACCAGGAAGAGGAGGATGACCAAATGTCTCAAAACTGATTAATGGAGAAGGCAACTGACATAAATTTGCCTAAGAACCACACCCTAGTTTACCTCGCTTTTCCTGGTAACCTCCTACATAACTGGGCCTTCCTGCCCCTCTTCCAAACATCTTTCTTTTACCTTTAGCTGGAGATGGTCTTTAAGGTGGTGGCTTGGGCCATTTTGGGGAGTTCAGCAGTTTCCCTGGGTATCTCTCATATCCATAGGAGGTGTACGTGTTATTAAACTTCTGCTTGTTTTTCTCCTGTTAATCTTTCTTTTTATTATAGAGGGGGCTCGTCCAAGACCTTAGAAGGGTAAAGAGAAAATTATTTTTCCTCCCTTAAGGTTCATACTTTTACCTGGAGTTTTTCTCTCTGCATATATTCATCTCCAAACTGCCAACAGCCAATAGCTCATGAAGAATTTGAGACTGCTTTTTCGCATCCGTCTCTTTCTTCCTATGTCTTTTCTTATTGAGGATATGATGATTCTAAAATCTGCTTTTCAAAACTGGGTGCACTTTGGAGTTAGTCTCGCTAAGAGGTTCATCATTATATGAATTGTCCAGTTGGTTGCTATCAACTTGGGGTCACGTGATGCTGTATTGATTTGCTAGGGCTGCTGTAGCAAAGTACCCCTGAGGGGGTGCCTTAAGATGTCGGCAGATTTGGTTTCCTTTGAAGGCTCTGAGGGAGAACGTGTACCACCCCTCTTTCCTAGCCTCTTGTGGTTAGCTGGCGATCTTTGGCATTCCTTGGCTTGCAGACGTATCATTCTGCTGTCTGCCTTCATGTTCACATTGCATTCTTTCTGTATGTGTCTGTCGCTGTGTTCCCCTTTACACAAGGACATCAGTCATATTGGGTTAAGGCCCACCCTAATGACCTCTCCTTAACTTGACCATCTGCAAACATCCTACTTCCAAATAAGATCACCTTTATAGGTATTGAGGGGTTAGGATGTCCACATCTTTTGGGAGGACATGATTCAACTGATGATAGGTGGTTAAGATGTGCTGGGAGATGGAAGAATGGCTTGACAGATGTTACCGTGAGACACAATGATTTTCTACTACAGTATTTCATACGTTAGGTTTAATCAACCTATCTTCTTTCCAGGGACCATTTTGTTAAATATATAATTCCAGTATACTTAGATAGAAACTGGGTATTGATGTGGTTCCAATTAAGACTACGCAAAACTTTGAAATTTTATCGGTTTGGTGCCTGTAATAAGACAAATGGCTGAGTAGAGGTGGAGCTCACTGCTCCTACATAATAACATTCACGCAGAGCAGAGTCTGACCGTGGTGTGGGGCCACATTACCCATCTGACCCTGTCAGTTCAGACTCTGGCCCTCTCAAGTTCCAGGCAAGTAGGTCTGATAGCCTTAAATCATATCCTTGAGTTTTATCTACCCCTTGGAGGAATTCATACTAGTTGCTTCCTCTATCCTGGCCTCTAAATCATCCCCAAATTTTCTGAGACTATCTGACATGCTTGAAAATGAAGAGAAATAGATACACAGAATAGCATGTCATCTGCTAATATGGTCCCTAAATGCTGCTGTATAGATTGGGTGCAACAGAAGCATTGGAGAGAATGAAAGTAAGGATGCCCAGGCCCCACCGCTAGAGATTCTGATTCCTCATGCCTGGAGTCGGGCCTGGCAATATGTGGTGAAGTAAGTTAGGATAAATAGCTTGCTTACTTTCTGCTTCCTGCTTAGCTCCTCCTAGTGACAGAAGCCATCTGTCCCACTCCATCTGGAGGTCCTTTCATATATGCTGGGACTCCTAGAAGTTTAGATTCTAGTCTCCAAGTGGTGGAAAGAGCTGAGAATCCCCAGGGTAGGAGTGTGGTGTACAGGTTCAGAGCCTGAGGGATGGATTCTGCCACTAGCTGGTGACTGTTGGCTTCACTTCTCTGGGTCTCAGTTTCTTCATCTCTAAAAGTACTGAGTGCCACCTCACAAATGTGTGAGCTTTAAATAAGTACATGTACAGTACTTAGGATAGCGCTTGATATGTAGCAATGTCTCACTTAGTTTTGCTCGTACTATCAAGATGATTATTTTCCCTCCCATCTAAGGTTCAATGTCTAACTTATAGTTTCCTGTCTGCGGAGCCACCCCTTTCCGGGAGTCTGACAACAGGAATGACTCACTTGAGTTCAAATATCAGCCCTTGTCATTGGACAAGTTAAATGATCTCTCCACTCCCTATCGGGAGTGTGTAGACTTAGCCCAATGTAGCCATAAGGAAACCGTGTCAAAATGTCTAAGATCGTGTGTCTCTTAACCCACATAGGAGATATGGTTGCAGGGGGCTGTCTCCTCATAGTTGCAGTGGTGGAGCCCTGATTTGGTGTGCAGACCTGGAGACCTATAGCACAGGGGTGAACCTCCCCCCTTACCTATACCCCACTTGCCCAGTTAATAGCATTGGGCTGCTGGCTCTTGACTTGCATGTCAATCCCATGCTGGATCTGGAGTTCTACTCCAAACTCAGGCTATGTGGCTGGAATTCATGCACCCACCCTAGTCCTCATGGATCTTGCTCTCCAGAATGATGGATCTCATCCTTGTCATCCTGGCACCGGTCCTGAACCTACTGGAAAAAAATGTGCTACGAATAGGGAACTTGGGTAGTGATGGGAACCGCAAATCTCTTGAGTTGCCTTCTCAAGACATTTGGGAAGCTACATATTGTTATTGAAAATGGGATGGATATGGAAAATACCACAAAAATACATTGCCACCATAAACACAGAGATGGCGTAAGACAAGACATATATGTAAGTGACAACGGTTTTTATCTTAGAGGGGATGTGTTACTCAGAACTTTCTGAAATTGTGACTACTGTAAGGATTCTCTGGGAAATCCTGCCATTCATGACCGAGGATTCTTTTTCATACACTGTGCATTTCTTCACCTGCCTCTCCTTTTGCAAGACTGTGGGGCCCTCAGTGATTCACTGTTACCTTCTTACCACCTGGTCCATTACCTGGCATTTAATTGGTGCTCAATAAGTGTTTGATAAATAAATGAAAGATTTAAGTAACTCTTTATTAAACCACATGATAAGGGTATCAAAAATTAAAAATGGCAAAAAGGGGAACAACACCCTCCCCCAAAATAGTCCAAATAAGGGAGTATATATTAGATTTACAGGACTAAGACAGGAAAGACACAGACCCATATATGATCTGTGATACCTCTGTTTGGTGAACTAGTTTTTACCAGCTTTGATAAAAGTATCTGTATTTATCTTACAATGTCTGCATGTATTTTTATGTTCTGGGAGAAATCGATAGCCTGCATTAAAAACTCAAATGCAAACTAAGAAACCCTGGTGAGAGGGGCACCTGGGTGGCTCAGTCGTTAAACGTCTGCCTTCGGCTCGGAGTCCTGGGATCGAGCCCCTCATTGGGCTCCCTGCTCAGCAGGAAGCCTGCTTCTCCCTCTCCCACTCCCCCTGCTTGTGTTCCCTCTCTCGCTGTGTCTCTCTCTCTGTCAAATAAATAAATAAAATCTTTTAAAAAAGAAAAAAAGAAAAAGAAACTGTGGTGAGGAGTTGTGAAGGCTGTTCTCATGGGGAGTGCCAAGCAGGCAGGATCCTTCATTACTCCAGATGAAGTTAGAAATGTATCTTCAGGCCCTTGGGGCCTCAAAGGAACCCTCGGTGGGCTCCTTTGTCAAATCGCCTCCTTGGAATGAGCCCACCCGCCCTGGGGTGACCTGGGGCCTCAGGGGGAAGAATAGCTACTAGCAATTTGGTGATGTTCTTCTCCCTGTTACAGTCCAGAGCGCTGCAAGGACACGAGCTCTACACAGAGCTGTCCCCTGGTGGTGGCCTCCCTTCTTGTCCCACCGAGGCCGACTCCTCCTGTGTCTGGGCCATCTCGGGGGCAGGAGGGGAAAGCCCAGCACCGCCGTGTCTGAGCAGAGCAGTGGCTCCGCACACAATGTAAACCTTGGCAAATGATTGCTTGTTGAGAAAGAAAAGAATTATGAGAAAGATTCCTGAATAAAGGCTATTGACAGATTTTGGGCTAGCTTACTAAGGGGTGGGGTTGCAGAATTGGCCCCGATAGAGGAAGATGAGGGCTGGACTGGAAGCTTCTGAAGAGAGGTAACCAAGGAGAGCCGGAGCCGAGGCTAAATTTACACTCGTATCTAGGTCATGCTGACCCGCTTGGGAGAGGGAAGTTGAGATGGGGGCTGAGTGTGAACGCAGAGGCAAACACCGAAATAGAAGTGGCTGAGGCCAGTGCTTCTCAGACCTCCAAGCGCGCGCAAATTGCCCGGGGCCTTGTCAAAAGGCAGCCTCTGATCCAGTCGGTCTGGGTGGGGCCCGAGAGTCTACATTTTTAACGGGCTCCCTGGTGATGCCAATGATGCGGAGCCACAGACCGCACTTGGAGAAGCGAGGGGACGCAAACGGGGCTGTGTGGGACCGAGGCGGGTGCGGCTGACCGCCTTGTCGGAGCACGAAAGGCCGGCAGGGACTTCCTGGTGATAGAAGGTGTTTGATCGCGTGGGAGGCTGCCTGTCTAAGCCATGGGTGTGGTGGAAAGGAGAGCAGGATTTTGAGTGGTGCCGACATGGGTGTGAATCCCAAGGAGCTCTGTGTTTATTCTGTTAGGGGATGCGGAGGCTTTGAAGGGTTTAAGCTTCTACTGGTCAACTCCTTCCTTGGCTTCCTGGCTCAGTGCCTCTTTCGTGCTTGAGACATGGCCAGCCTTCCATGGAAATGGCCCATTGCCACCATCCTGGCCAGGCTGAGCAATGCCTCCCTGCCCAAAGCTGCTTGTCCAGAAAGAGAGAAGGGTTGGAGACTTCAGACCTCTAGCTGTGGTCAGGGTCCACCCTGGGCCCTGAAGGCCCCTTTCCGTAGTGAGATCAGCTTCCTGCTCTGTGTTATCTGTGCCTTACACTCTCCCTACTCAGTGTCTGGTCCAAGGACCAGAGGTATCCGCATCCCCTTGTTAACAACGCATAATCCATAATCGTTGACTCCATCTCAGACCTTCTAAGTTAGAGTCTGCATGTTAACAAGATCCCCAGGTGATATATTCGCGTATTCAAGTTTGAGAAGCACTGCTTTATATAACTCTTCCTCCAGCAGCCTTCTGTCCAGGGAAGGAAACTCAATAAATTAAGCACATGCTTACACAGTCTCACTCTTGGCCCGGCAACATTCTGAGCACCTTTCAAATAGTAACTTTTTTTTTTTTTTTAAGATTTTATTTTTTTGTTTGAGAGAGAGAGAATGAGAGACAGAGAGCATGAGAGGGAGGAGGGTCAGAGGGAGAAGCAGACTCCCTGCTGAGCAGGGAGCCCAGTGCGGGACTTGATCCCGGGACTCCAGGATCATGACCTGAGCCGAAGGCAGTCGCTTAACCAACTGAGCCACTCAAATAGTAACTCTTCTAATAACCCATCCACCACATCCCTGCGCTCTTCCGGCCTGATGTTGGGGCCACCCTGCCATGTCTAGGAGGAGGGCAGGCGCCCTGGTCTATAGAGACCCCACACCAGCCTGGTCACCTGGACAGGACTGGAACCTCTTTCTGGGGCTCAGCAAAAAGCAAAGGCTGGTGTGGGAAGGGGGAGATTTGGATGTGAGGGAGCACTCTAACTCGAATAGTCCTTCCAGAGGATCTTGGAAAGCTTTCTGGGCTCTGACAGCTATTGCATTTCAGAAATGGGGTTAGGAGGTTGGCTTCCACCCTCTTTCCAACTGCTCTTCAACCTCCAGAGGGAGGGAGAAATCTGCTGTTTTAAATTTCAAGTCATCCTGTGGGCTGTGTCCCTGGAGGGGAGGCCCCTTGAGAGGGTCCTTCCCGCAGCTCACTGTCAGGGTGTGGAACTTGAGCCGTGTAGAGAAGTGGTTTAAAGCTCAGACTCTGGTATAAGGCTTCCTGGCTTGAATCTGCATCCTGACACTTGCTAATGGTATGGACCTTGGGTAAATTGCTTACGGTCTCTGTGCCTCAGTTTCCCACCTGTGAAAGGGGCATTTGAAGTACTTTATAGACACGTGGTGAAGTTGGAACGAATGAGTCCATGTAATGTACTTAGGCACTCGATGTTACCTGTCATGGTTCTGTCCCAAGTCAGACTCAACTTCCTCTCTCCATCCTGACAGGCTTGGGTGGCTCTGCTATTCAGTAGGGCCAGAACCAAGCTGGGCGATCCTGGGGATCCCCCAGAATTTGAGGAGGAGATTGGCAGGTCTTTTAGGGTGAAGAGGGTTAAGGGCTATATTAACATCTTGTTCCTACTGTAACTAATGTAGTGGCTTTAAAACAACTAAACAAACTCACTATGTTATAGTTCTGGAGGTCAGGAATCTGAAATGGGTTTCGCCAGGTGAAAATCAAGGTGTCAGCATGGCTGAGTTCCTTCTAGAGGCTCAAGGAAAGAATTCATTTCTGTGCCTTTTTCATTTTCCAGAGGGCTACCTGTATTTCTTGGTTCATGACCCCTTCCTCAAGCCTCAATGCTGGCAGCCTGTCATCCGCCACTCTGCCTGGCACGACTCCAATCTCTGCCTCTCCTTTTCGGACTTTCACCTCCTTGCTTTCACCTCTAAGGACCCCGGGGATTACAGTGGGCTCACCTGGTTAATTTGGGATTGCCTCCTCCTCCTAACAGTCCTTCACTTTATCATTTCTACAAAATCTCCTCTGCAGCAAGAGTAACATGTATACCTTCTGGGGAGTTGGACGCAGATATTTTTGGGAGAGGGGCCTCTTCTTATTCTTCCTAAGAGGGCCAGCAATTCAGTAGCAATTTACTTTGCTGAGTCAATGGAGAAAGCCCTAGTTAATGCTCAGAAGAGGTTGGTGAGAGATTCTTGGTAATCAAGGGCACTACCATTACTGGGGGCGTTCATATGGGCCACGTCCCACTGCAGGTAGGTACTCCCATGGTTTTACCACTTAATTTGCACACTAGCCTGTTCTAGAAATGAGGAAACAGAGGTTGAGAGGGTTGAGGTCACTTCTCTAGTGGCAGGGCTGGTGTTTGAACTCTGGTTGCGAAGCCCGTCTTCTTCCCCCCACACTGTGCCTTTTATTCAGAGGAAGTTGAGCCCAGCAAGGCATGCCTATTCGAAGGCTTAACTTCCTACATGGGATCCATTTACACGAATATTGTTTGAATATTTCTACAGCTGAAAGCTGGCCAGAGTAGAATTTGGCAATAGCCTTTGGAGTCTCATTACCCAGTACAGGCAAAGGCATTGAGAGCCCCTTGGGGAGGAAGCCTCAGTTTGCTATGCCCTCCACTCCCCCGGCTCTGGCCTCATCTCAAAGCTCCATGGTTTTCATGACAATGTGGCCCAGAAACCCAATGCCCTGCACTGCCTAGCCCAGCCTGACGCCCAGCCCAGGGTAGGATCCTCTCAGATAAACAAATGAGTGTATCTTATAGCATGCAAAGCACTTTGCAAAGTCAATTCTGCACCTCTGGCAGCTTTTGACCTTAGGGATATTGGAAGAGTTCAGGAATAATGGAGATCACACTAAATGGCAGGAGATGGATAAACATGGTTTGGCGAAATGTGGTTTGTCATCAGAGCCTTTGGAAGTGCAATATTCAAGAGCACAAGCAAACTTGGGCGAAGACCCTCCCTGCTGAGATCATGGGCAAGGGGAGAAGCCCTGGGGGTGATTGTGATGAAGGTGGTCTCATTCTGGCGGGGGCTGGTGCTCTCTCCATAGGAACTGGAGAGCATCCCTATATGGCACCCATTGGAAGCAGCCCTGGGAGATCTCAGTGAGCGAACAGGCAGGAAGGGGAAATGATAGAGCAAACTTCTGCTTTAATGTGAGAAAGAGCTTCCAGCAGCTAGAGCTGCCCAAGTGGGATGGATCAACATGGAGAGCAGTGAGCTCCCTGTTTTCACAATCATTTAAGGAGAAGTCACATAGAAATCTGTTAGGATGCTGTAGAGAAGAAATATGTACTGCAACCTTGAAATCTCTAGCTTGTGGGTTTAAAGGAGGCCTCATTACCCTTGAGCTTCACATTGGATTGGTTGACCTGTAGAAGTTTCCCAGGTTATTCTTGGGAGTGCCTATGCGTTTCACACAGACTCACATCCATCATCCTAAGTTCTTTTGAATCACCTTGCTTGTTGATGTCATCTGCCTACCAGTTGTTTGAGGATGGCCCCTGATACCCATCACTGCACCTGGTGTCCTCCATGATTATGCAGCTGATCACCACATGTTCTATGTGCACATGTGCTATATTCCCAAAGGATGGGAAGAAGGCAGCAGGGTGCTGGCAAATGTTTAATCACGGACTCTCCACAGACACACACACACACACAGAGCTCTGATCTGTTTTCTAATTTCCGTGGTATACATACTCCCATACTCATCGCAAGCTACCAACTTGTCAGATGGCTTGCAAAATTCTTGAAAATGTAACAACCGATTCTCCTCAACTGGTGTGGGTCACCTCGGGCACCACTGGCAGAAAGTTTCCATTTCTGTCTGTCATTCAGAGCCCCTGCTCCTTGTGACCAGAAGGTACGCTGAAGCAGCTGCCAGGTTTCTGCTTGTGTCACTCTCTTCCACGGGGGACCGCAGTTCTTCAGGCAGGCTGGGGATGACGTGCTCTCTGTATCTAGTTCTCTCTCACCCGCCCCTCCTGCACTGTATGTCTGAGGACACTTGCAAGAAAACCCTCCTGGCCATGAGCTGTAGGCTTTGTTTGTATTTCCGCCTTGTGACCTCAAGGAACTTGACTGAAGGTTTGGAACATCACCTTCAGTTTTAACTCATCTTCCAAAAATCAGGATGTCAAACACCGTACACCAGATTCCCCAATCTCACAGCGCCTGAAGGCATGCTTGCCAGGACCAGGGTGACAGGGCATCCCCAGTGGTCTGGAGTCTTCATCCAAAGTGACAATGCAGACCATAGGGTCTGCTGTGAGCCAGGAGGGCTTGAGCAGCCGGCCGTCCGCTACAGTCTACAGGAAGTCCTGCATATAGAATATGTGTTTGGGGAGGGGTTGGGGACACACTGTGAGGGGCACTTGGGCAAGACTCTTTCACTTGCCCTCTGCCTTGGCGGTGTGGAGTCTGGGTCACTCTGCTCCCGGTCCTCCCCTCTCTGAGCTCCGCATTGTCCTGGCCAGATACACTGGCATCGATGACCTAGGATCTCCAACTGGGTTTACACTGGTTCCTCCAGAAAGACCAGTGGTCGGTCGACTGCAAGCGTGCATTCCTCCCTTCCACCCTCCTAATTTCTCTATTTGCTGCCAAAGCACTTGAGGGCAGGGCATAGGTTTCTGTGTCATTGTTCTCGCTCCCAAAGAGGTGTTTTTTTAAACCAGGGGGGCCCAGACACACACTGCATCCAACTTGCCTCCTGCGTCTTGAACAAAGACGGAGCCCCAGGCTGCCAGACTCGGGGCTCATCGGTTACCTGTACCTGCAGATTACAACACTGGTAAACTTTGGATGACGTCAGGATCCCATCCCAGGTTAAGCTTTAGCCAACGAGTGAGGTGGAAACGTGGTGCACATCTCATTCCCAGGACCCTGGAACCTGACACCTGGCTCTGTGGACACACTGATAAGCTAGCTTTGTAGGTGTGAGAGACTGTCTGCAGATACAAACCTGGGGAGAGAACAGAGGGTTCTCAGAAGCGCCCGAGATTACGGGGGGCAGCATGGACAGATGGGTGTGGAAGGCTACAGAACCTGGCCTGAGATTCAGCAGCTTACGCCAACTCGATGTGGGCTGGGGAAGGTCACACCCTCTGGCCCTCAGGAGCCTCACAAATACATCTCTCATTTTTTAAATAATCGAAACTCTCCATTGTTTCTTTTCTTTCCTGAAGATTGGAATCAGATTCACCCACAGTTTTGAATTAGTTCTATGGTTATATTTGTTGTTGTTGTTTTTAAAAGATTTTATTTATTTATTTGACAGAGAGACACAGCGAGAGAGGGAACACAAGCAGGGGGAGTGGGAGAGGGAGAAGTAGGCTTCCTGCTGAGCAGGGAGCCCAATGAGGGGCTCGATCCCAGGATCCCAGGATCATGACCTGAGCCGAAGGCAGACGCTTAACGACTGAGCCACCCACGCGCCCCGGTTATATTTGTTTTGTTTTACACTGAGAGCTGTGAAGCTACAAATGATGTGGAGGTAAAGATGCATTTTCTTTTTTCTTTTTTTTCAAATGGCTGTCCATTGTCTCAACACCATTTATTAAAAATTCCATCCCTTCCCCACCCGTGTGAAGCACAACTTTAATCACAGGGTCAACATACTCTGTGTGTGTTTATTTCTGTACTTTCTATTCTGGGCCACTCTTCTGTCTGTTTTTGGGCTGGTATTAACCGCGTGAATTGTGAAGGCCCCTTAGATATTTTAATATCCAATAAGGCTATTCATCTCCTCTTTTTTTTTTCTCCTGTTTTTAGAGCTCTCATGGTATTTTCGTCCGTTTGGGCTGCTATAACAAAAATACCACAGACAGGGTGGCTTAGAAACAGAAATTCGTTTCTCATGGTTGTGGAGGCTGGAAGTCTGTGATCAAGGTGTCAGCAGATTGTTCATCTGCTGAGAACCCCTTCCTGGCTCATGGACAGCTGGCCGCTGAGAACCCCTACTGGCTCATGGACAGCTGCCTGCTGAGAACCCCTTCCTGGCTCTGCTCTGTGTCCTCATGCGACGGGGGGGGGGTATGGTGTGGGGGGGGAGGCGAGGCGGAGGGGGGGGGCGGTTGGGAACGCTCTGGGGTCTCTTCTAGCGGGGCACTGATCCCATTCACGGGGCTCCACCCTCATGACCTCATGGCCTCCTAAAGGCCTCAGCTCCCAATGCCATCCCATGGTGGGGGGTAGGTTTCACCTTACGAATTTTTTTGGGGGGGTACACAAGGGCCATCGCTATCTATCTTTAAGAACTTTAGAATAAATTTGTCTAAATCCAGTAAACAAGCCAATGGAGGGTGCCCATGGAATGAGTGAAGGAGAACTGAAGTGAGGTAGAGTCCCTGCTCTGGCACCGAGTATAGACACTCTAGAAGCTCAGGAAGCTCTTTTTAGCCTCTCTGGGTCTGCATTCTCGTTTGTAAAACAAATGGGAAGCTGTAAGGCAGAGCACTGCAGAGTAGATTTAGGAATCAGACAGACTGGGGTCCTACTCCTGACACCTACTTACTGACTTTGTGACCTCGGGTAAGTGACGTCTCCTCCCTGAGCCCCCGTCTCTTCGCCTTGAAACAGGGTTAGCAGCAGCACCATGTTCTCAGCGAATGGAAAGAAGAGAAGGTAGTAGCTGTGTGCTTGGGGAGGTCATACAGTCATGTCTCCCTGCAGCCAGGTTCTAACCAGCAGAGAAAAGGTAAAGCAGCCAAAAGGTGATCACGGTCTCAGCTCTATCAGTGGGGTCAGCTGCCCAGTAATCCTGAATTTCAGGGTTTCCCGGTGAAGTTGGATTGGAGACCTTGTCTAAGGCCTTGGACCGACTGAGGGCCTTCTTTTTCTTAAATCCATGCCTTATCCCCTGTCAGTGGGCACACAGGTAGCACGGTGGGCTCGGGATCTACTCACTTGTCTGCGGCTGGCAGAGGAAGGAAGGCAGGCCCCTGAGAAAATGGCGGCCTCCTGACCCAGAGGTTCTCTCTGTTTAGCAGGGAATATAAGAGTCCTGGCCCTTCCTGCACTTCCTCGAGGCAAGGATGAACCAGCCTGAGCAACCCTGTCTGGTGAGCGTCAGTCTCCCATCAACCATGTGTTCACTGCTGTAGGGGAGGAGCAAAGAGGGGGTAGCGAGGAGCTCAGGAAGTGTTGCCCCACCGTCATGGAGAAGGATGTGAAAATGCTGCTCAAACAGGGACAGGAGCTGAGGGTTCCCTTCTAAAATGGTTGTGCCTGTGGTGATGAAGATGACCATTAAACCATTGCAAAGAGTTTGGGCTCCAGGTATTTGCGAGTCTGGCCGTGGGACAGTTCCAGGAAACCTGTCGGATGAATATCCTTTCCAGCTCCTGGCTCAGACACAGCCTGCCTTGCTTCCATTCCCCTTGAATGGTCTGGATATCAGTTCTTGTTGAAAGTTTGTGCAAGCAAGTCGAACATCTGGAACTTGATAATGCCAGATGCCCAAGAATACCTATGAGTTGGTGATTTTGACGAAAAGACACAGGACGCCTATTTTTGGACAGGCTACCCTGGGGGAAGGGAGCCCCTTCTCCTCGCTGGCACTCCCCTCCTGTGGCTCCCCCTGCTGCCCTGGGGCTCCTCACTGGTACCCCCGCAGTTGCTGCTTCTGACAGAGGCACCCGGCCTCCTTTGAATCAGAGAGAAGTGGCCCCAGGCTGGCTGGGGTTGCAGCCAGGCCCAAGGGTTTGACCGAAGGTACAACAACGAGTCTTCCTAGGAACCATCAAAGGGCTGTTTGCAGAGAAGGAGGCAAGGAAGAGGCCAAGTCGCTGCTTCTTTGCTCTGATGATAAAATAGCAAGCGAGCAGTGGTGGTATAATTGCAGGACTTCGAGGCTGACTCCTTCTCCAGCTGAAGCCGGGATGGTCCTGCCAGGGCCTTGAAGATGGTTACACACATGGAGAGAAACTCAAAGACGCCCATGTGGTGGGAGAGAGAGCTGCTTCTGGAAGCTCCATGGTCCTGCTGCAGGTTCTGGAATTGAGGGGTGAGTCAGGCAGGTCACTGGGGATAGAAGAGCTGATGGCGAAGGGAAAAGCAGTTGCAAAGACCATAGCTCAAGAACACACTTGGCCTACTAACGGCACGCCAAGAAGATACGTGGGGTGAGCACAGTAGGCCAGGGGAGGAGTGGCAGGAGTGGTCAGGAAGGGAGTTAGGAAAGAGCACATTACAACCATCCAGGGAGTTTTAAAAACTCAAGATACCCTGGCACCACCCCGTGGTGTTTCATGTTGACTTTTAGGTGCTCTGGGTTCTCCACTGAAAAAGAAGATTGTTGTTGCTGCTGTTGTTGTTTGTGAAGAAATATTTGCTTTTTGAACTTGCACTGAACCAAAGGCCATTAAAGTTCAGACCCTCTCTGGAGAGTCTGTGTGAGGAGAATGAGAGAACATGCCTTTAAAGAGGTTGTTTCTTGCCTGGGAGATCCAATAGGAAAATAGCTGGCCTTGCGGGGAGGCTGCGCCTCTTGGCAAGGTAGCCATCATGATGAGCTTGGGTGAGGTGGTTCCATGAACATGGGTTCATGTAGGAGTCAGGCAGGAAAGTTCAGAGAGCAGCCCTGGCAGTAGTTTGGCATGTGAAAGATGTCAAACAATAAAGTAAGTGGTGACAGAGCTTTTCCTCCTTGCTCTGAAAACTCCCTTTTCCCCCTTTGGGCGTAGAGTATGCTTCATCACCTCTCTGTCTCCTCTTTCTCCCTCCAGTCAAATGGCAGGTGTGGAAAACCATCCAGCTCTCACTCTTGGATGTTGTGGCAGATGGCAGCAACAGTATCTCCCATCCCACAGGTTGCTCTTACACGTTGACCATGACACTCCTCCCACTAGGTGCTGGAGTGTGTGCTCTCTTCCCTGGAACTTCCATAGACCTTTCGACTGCCTCAAACAATTGAGTATAGTAGAAGAGACACCACATGACTCCCGAGGCTAAATAAAAAAATATGCCATGTACTTCTCCCTTCTTCTCGGGGGACACTCACTCTTGGAACCCAGCTGCCATCCTGTGAGAAAGCCCAAACAAGCCCAGGCAGAGAGACGCCATGGAAGAAACCCCCCGTAGGCGTCCTAGTCAACACCCCTGCTGAGGTCTTAGTCAAGTGCCAGCATTAACCACCCATATGTGAATGTAGCTGCCTCCAGATGATTCCACCCCTAGCTGTTTGGTTACTCCTGGCTTCCTGGTCGTAGCTGATGCTCCAAACATTGTGAAGCCATGTTCTTTCCAAATTTCTGAGTCACTTAGTTCAAGTCTCTGCTTAAATAATACCTCCTTGGAGAGCACTTCCCTGACCACCTTTGTCTAAAATGGTATTTTTTAACAAATTGAGATACAATTGACATATAACATTATATTAGTTTGGGGGGTATAACATAGTGATTCAATATTTGTATGTATTGCTAAATGATCGCCTCAACGAATCTAGTTAACATCCATCACCACACGTAGTTACTAAACTTTTTTCTTGCATTGAAAACTTTTAAGATCTACTATCTTGGCAACAATAAAATATACAATACACTATTATTATTAGTTTTACTTTTTAAAATTTAATTTAAAATTCCAGTATAGTTTTATATTAGTTTCAGGTGTACAACATAGTGATTCAGCACTTCCATACAACACCCGGTGTTCATCACAAGTGCCCTCCTCAATTCCCATCACCCATTTCACCCAACCCCATCCCCCACCTCCCCTCTGGTAACCATCAGTTTGTTGTCTATAGTTAAGAGTCTGTTCCTTGGTTTGTCTCTCTCTCTCACTTTTTCCCCTTTGCTTGTTTTTGTCTGGTTCTTAAATTTCACATATGGTATTTGTCTTTCTCCAACTGACTTACTTCGCTTAGCATAATACTCTCTAGCTCCACCCACGTCATCGCAAATGGCAAGATTTCATTCTTTTTGATGGCTGAGTAATATTCCATTGCGTACAATACAGTATTATTAATGCTAGTCACCATGCTGTACACAGCATCCCCAGGACTTACTTATTTTATAGCCGGAAGTTTGTATCTGTTGACCACCTTCACCCATTTTACCCTAAAATGTTGTTATTGATTATTTTCTATCCTCTTCTTTTTTCCTTCATAGCATTTATCTGGTAAAAATACATGTTTGTTGGTTTCCACTGCAGGCCTCCCACAGAGGAATGTAGGGATATTGGTACTTAGACAATTTATTAGATCTGTGCAATAAATGTTTGTGGAATAAATAAGGCTTGATGATTACTACTAGTTCATTCTCCCAGAGTCATGTCAGACACTGGTAAGCAGCCCCAGCACTCTCTGCCCTGGAGCCTGGATTGTGCCTCAGAATACGTCACAGCACAATCATTCATTTTACTGATCTGAATTAGCAGATGACATTAAGCCTATTTTCTATACCTGATCTATAGCATTAATTTTGACATGTTCATTTATTATTTTATTGTTGTTATTTGGGCGTGTCCAACCAGACACTAGATACTCTCTGGGGCCATAGAGTGAGTCACATACTATTTTTAGCACATAGTAGTTCAAAAAGTCCTAGATTAATTGGAATGATTTGTAATAATCATCAGATCAACCCTTTACCAAGGTAGGAGGAAGACTAAATCAGCATATGATCCATGAGGCTTCCCAAGATAAGAGATAAATACTTTGCACCATAGCAGTACAAGAATTTTGAAGACTGAATGAAAGGAAGATACTTCCCCACAAGTATGATAGATGAAAAAGTCAGTTCTGATGCCAGAGATTTGGGGTTACAAGGTATTCAATATGAACCTTTGTAGGACTTGAAAAGTCGACTTTTTCACCTAACCCACCACAAAGCATCCAGACCTTCATTTGCATCATCTGCTTGCTTTTGGTATGATGTGGGACAAATGGAATTTATACAGGGCCAGGCCTAGAAGCAGGGATCAGGCTTGGGGTAAGTGAGAAGGGGGGTGGAAAAGTGACAGCTGGAATGCATTCCTTCAGACTTGAAGATCAAAGGGACCCTGTTTACAGATTTTGCTGGGAATGGGTGATCTGTTTTAGGAGAAATGAGATCTGGAATAATCATCAACCTGGAAGGCCCTGACTTTCTGGGTGGATTTTGGGTCAAGACATTCTCAATAGAAGCATGTTTTCATGGCTGTCATCTGAGGGCCTCACTCATGCCAAGTGTTTTTAAGACAGGAGAGATATGTCCTAATTGGTTATGAATGCAATCATTTTTGCTTCAGGACATGCATAAGAACATCCTCATTGAAACTGAGGATGAATACCATTTTTTTGGAAAGAGCTAGTTTCAACAAAAATCACCATCACACATAGAGACATCATCCACTTCTGTTACCAATACATCTGTCCATCAGAAACAACCCAAACTATGAACAGAAAACAAAAGGGTAAAAAAAAAAAAAGAAAACAAAAAGGTATGCCAATGGGATGAGCTCAGATATTTACCCCTCCCATACATCCACCCCGGTAAGTTGTAAGAAGATATATGGATCAATAAAACCATTTTCTTCCCCGCAGAATGTTGGAATAAAACCAGAACAACGATCCAGGGGGAGACACTGCCCTATGGCTGCAGCAGGAAGGGTTGCCTAGCATGTGGGCATTTGGAGGAATGCTCTGTTAAACTTCGGAGTCAGGTCTAGATGCCAATGGTTAGGCTGTAGGTGACGACTTTACCTCAGGTCCTATGGTAGGCTCAATAAAAATCAGGCAGTGAATGCCATGAAAATCAAGCAGTTCATATTGATATAAAAATTGTAAAAGTCTACCTTAAATCTCTAGTCTGTGATCATTTCTCCTGGACTGAATCTTTGGAGGTGGGGAGTAGAGAAGATCGTGATATCGAGGGAGAATCAGAATTGCCATCCTGAGCCTTTTCCAGAATTGCTGGAGTCTATAAATGCTGTGTGGCAGATATTTGTTTAGGTTCAAGTAAATAATTATTAAATTTGTTTTGCACAATGTAGGGAAAATCAATGATGTCCTTTCAAATAAGTTCTTGTGTACATTTTGGGGAGGATGATTACGTTTGAGATTCTCTAATTTTGGCAAGCTAATCCAGATGGATTTATCTACTGGTGGTCTTCAAAATGATTTCAGTAGCTTTCTGACACAGAAGAAAGAGGATGCAAAGCTTTTCATCCATATTTACTCCCCAGCATATGAAACTTCCATCAGTGTGCCCATTAAATTGTCCAAATGGTTTTCCAGAATTTCAACATAGAGGTTGGCGGGCAGATGAGTCTATTCTCCTCCCCGATGCCCTTGAGTCCTTCTTACTTTTCTGAGTGTCCCTCCACGACTTCTGTGTTCTTCTACTTACCTTTAACCACCCACACCTGTGACTCTCATGGGAGGATTTCCTGCAGGCTTCTGGAGCTACATCCCTCAGTTCTCCAATGGCTGATAGCCTTAAATTGCCAGGGGTTTATACTTACCCCCTGCCTCTCCCTTGCCCAGGGCACTTAGCCTGGGACCACCATTGAAGGACTAAGGAAGCCAACCCTGAGGGGTAGTTTATACTCCAAGCATGCCTTAGGATCAGGCTAAGGGTGGGACTACCTGAAATTGTCCCTGCTTGGCTTTGTAGCTTCCTCCTTCCTTCTTTTCTCTTGTTGGTCTCACCTAAGGGCACTTCCTAAGTGAATCACTTGAATGTGAATCTTCATCTCAGGGTCTGCTTCTGGGGAACGCATTACCGTCCCCATAAGGTAATGTGAGAATTAAATGAGACAAATGTATGTAAAGCACTTATCATAGTGGTTGGCCATAATATATATACAAAAATGTGAATTATTATTATTATGGCTCTCACAGCAGTTTTTTGGACTCTGGTGGATTGGTGCCAAGGCTTGGAACATCAATTCAAGTGATGGCATTATGATGAAACACTTGAAGAAGATTGAAAGAGCATGTGAAAGGGTATCCTAACACACCAAGGCCTCACCACCCAGGCTGTCTACACAAATGTAAGCAAAATGAGAGCAAGGGTAACTAGCAGTACAGAATTTGCTGGGGAGATAGTCCAAATTATTATTATTATCATTAAAGATTGCTAAGCCCATTTCTCTAAGAGTTGAAAATGTCAAATATTTGGCCATTAACTATGACTACTTATTTTTAAAGAAATCTCTGCAATCTGTAGAGTAAAAGGCTATTTTTGCAGTGGTGACAGTGAAGTCCCCACATCCCAGTGGGGGCAGGGCTGGGGGAGAAATCACAGTGGTTTGAACACTCTCCATCTGATGAATTAAGAGGTGTTGCTCTTGATTTACCACCCACGGTGGGGAAACTAGGAAAAAGGGAAGTTTCATATTCAAGTCGATAGATTCCAGAGAATTCAAGTCATAAAGAATCTGAAAGTCTCCCGGAACAGTTTGAACAATCTATCGAATTTGTACTGGCACATTACTCTTTCTTTAGGCTTCATGTGACATAAAATTAGAAGGCAACCTTCAGTGCGCATGCAAGCTCACTAGGGATTCTTTAAAGGCAGAACATCGGGAATGTTGGTGTTCAAAGGGCTCTTGAGAAGCCATCTTGTCTCCTTGCCCTTCATGAGGGTCACGTGACACGAAATGCCAGAGCAAGAGGGGACTGATGATCTCATCCCAGTAGGCAACAACTTCCACCATCGGGAGAGCCTTGTAAAGCCCCTCAGGTGGCAGGGAGTTAAGCCCCAGTTTCTCTTCTGATGGGCCAGAGGACAGACAGCCAGGCTCTGCGCTGGGTCAGAACCTTTTCATTTTTTGAGTCCTGATTTCTCTAGAATCGTATCAACTGAGTGCAGGGAAGGATTTTCATCACTCGGTCCACTCACCAATGAGTTCCCATACATGTCCATCAGCTCAGAGGCTTTGATTCCATCTATCTGGAGTGAGCCCTAGAATCTTTTTTTTTTTAGATCTCGACCCCAGGGTGTGTGCAAGGGGGTTCGTGGGCAGTGCCAAGGAGTGAGAAGTGACTAGTGTCTCATCAGCAGTGGGAGTGGAGATGAGATGTGGATGCAGCCCCAGGAAGCACAGGACTGGATGCACAGGGTTCTGGGGCTACAGTGTGCAGATCAATGAAATGTATTATGTAATGATCACATGCCTGAAACACCACTGTATACAAGGATAGCCACACATGTAAAGACATATATTGAACATGTTCTGGGACTGGATATTATGGAAGAAGGAGGGACTGAAGCTGATAATGCTTAAGCCCTCAGGGGCCTTGAGGAGCCTGGTTAACTAGAAATCTTCGCATCCAAAAATAAGGAAAAAAAAAGTGACTGGGAGGAATGAAAAAGAAAGTGTTCCAAATGAATCAATCAGAGGCTCAGCCAAGTTTGGCCTTGGGGTGGTGCCGCTCTTATTCCATAGAGATGGGGTGCCCCACGGAGGGGGAAGCCTCTGGAAGAGTGCCGCACCCTCGTCTGTGCCCCCACCACCTGCCTTTTCACTCCAGCTTCTTTTTTTCTTTCACTTTCCCATGGCTCTTATTTTTAAATTTTTGTTTGTTTTATTCTTATTTTCTAGTTTTTAAATCACTGTCATGAAGCATTAAGCCGCAAGGTGGGCACTTGTTTTAAGAGGAATGAGGAAAAGCCCACATTGTTCTATGCTGTAACACACAGTGTTATCCTCTCTCAGATTTCTTACCTCGATGGTCACAGGTTCATATACCGAGTGCTTACTATACGCCAGGCGCTATGCCAAGTGTTTTACTTAAATCGTCTCATTTAATCTGCACCAAAAACTCAGTGCAAGCCATTCCTGTGTTTTAGATGACCAAAGCTTAGAGAGGTTGTGGATCTTTTCACACAAAAGTTAAGCTTAACAACAACAACAAAAATTTAAGCTGAACAGCCCCTGGGTAAATATCCACTCTAACTGGAACTACCATGAATCATCAAATCAAAGGGATGTTTCTTTTTATTAATTTGGGAGGGAATAAAAAAAGATGCCCCAACTTTGGTTGTGTCAACCTTAAAAATAAAATAGCCAGTGATTTTATTAGCAAAATGAGTTTATTCAGGAATAGCAGAGTTGCAGTTCAGCACATGCAAGCTATGAGGAACCATAGGAAGTCGGAAGAGACCAAGGAAAGGTCATCTTTTATTAGGTTTTAGGAGGAAATTGAAGAGCGTTGTTTTATTTGTTCATTTATTAAAAGATTTATTTATTTTGGGGGAGAGAGAGAGAGGGCACACAAGTGGGAGGGGCAGAGGGAGAAGGAGAGAGAATCTCAAGTAGACTCCGCACTGAGCACAGAGCCCAACTTAGGGCTTGATCTCATGACCCTGAGATCAGGACCTGAGCTAAAACCAAGAGTGGGATGCTCAACCAACTGCGTCACCCAGGTGTCCCTGAAGAGCTTTGTTTTAAACAACAATTCACTGGAGAAGAACATGAATTTAAGGTTGTGGTGGTTTCTCATTGGCTACAAGTGGGAGGTTAGTGCATTGTTGCTGGGGCAGAGAGGGATCTTCCTTGTTTTTCTTAAAAGGGGGAGATGAAATTCCTATGTTAAAAATGTCCTTCTGTCAAGATAATTCTTTCTGTTGTTTATGGAGGCTGCACCCCCTGCCTCCCTGATTCCATTTTATTTTTTATTTTTATTTATTTTTATTTTTTATTATTAGTTTCAGAGGTAGTGTTCAGTGATTCATCAGTTGCATACAGCACCCAGTGCTCATTCCATCAAGTGCCTTCCTTAATGTCTATCACCCAGTTAACCCCATCCCCCCACCCTTTCCCCTCCATCATTCCTCAGTTTGTTTCCTATGGTTAAGAGTCTCTTGTCTCTTATAGTTTGTCTCCCTCTCTGATTACGTCTTGTTTTATTTTTCCCTCCCTTTCTCTATGCTCCTCTGTTTTGTTTCTTAAATTCCACATATGAGTGAAATCATGTAATTGTCTTTCGCTGATTGACTTATTTCACTTAGCATAATACCCTCTAGTTCCATCCATGTCATTGCAAATGGCAAGACTTCATTTTTTTTTGATGGCTGAGTAATATTCCATTGTGTATACATATGTGTGTGTGTGTGTGTGTGTGTATCACATCTTCTTTATCCATTCATCCCAACTCCATTTTAAATGAGGTTTCCTTTATTTATTTTCACAGTGGGTGTCCAAGCAGAGAGAAGTGAATCAAGTTCTTTCCTCATTGATTGCCTGAAGAATCGAACAGTTCTGGTCTTTGCGATTGAGAATGTATTCAGACTCAAAGAATTCAAATACTCCTTCCATGGGGCCACATTTGGGTACCCCTCATTACATCTGCATTTTGCTGGATATCGAGTGACCAAGATGTTGTATTCCTAGAAATTTTAGTAAGCAACAGGAGTGATGGCTGACAAGTCACTTCATGTCTCTCACCATTGTTTCTACCACTTTCATGTCTGTGTTTCCACCCAAGAGTTACTGCTCCTAAATTATTTCCATATTTTGTACACTATAGTCTAATGATATCTAACTGGTGAGGCACCTGCACAGAAGCCCAGAGAAAAAACATGCATCTGCGTTGCTTAAGTGAAAACACCCCATTTAAAGGTGCTATCGGCACGAGAGAATTTTCAAATCCAGCCAGAGAGAATCAGCACAGCTTTTCCAGAAGCGTTGCCTTTCCAGGTCACAGTGCCTTTTCCTGCTGCATACATCACCTGCCCTTTTTTTTTTTTTTTAACGTAGGCTCCACGCTGGGAGCCCGATGTGGGGCTTGAACTCATGACCTTGAGGTCAAGACCTGAGCCAAAATCAAGAGTTGGACACTTAACTAACTGAGCCACCTAGGGGCCCCTACATTGCCTGCCTTCTAATTGGAAATTTAAGAGAGCAAAGTCTTCCTCTGAAAATAAATTAAGTCATGAGAGATGGAGTTATGTCAGAACTTAGCCTTTGGAAGAAAGAGACGACATCTGTATCTCAGAATGCTTAGTGCAACCTCTATAGCTTTCGTCAGTCATCTTTCTGGTTTTTTTCTTTCTTTTTTTAAGTTGTCCTTAGCTTCCCCCCCCCCCCCCTCTTTGTTGCACTGCTTCTTCCTTACTTACACACAATCTAACCCAAACACATTCTCCTTGGCTAACTTTTAACTCTGTATTTTTTATGCACTGGTCACATTCTATTAGAAAAGAGGAGCTATTGCTACTTGTCCACTTGTATCCAATTAGGGTATTTGATTAAAGAAATACCCAATTTAAGAAAAAGCCTGGTAAATCTTTAGTTTGCAGAAGAGCATTCATTTCCGAAATGCTGCGCTCATAAAATAAGTTTCCAAACTCAGGATTCATTTCATTTTTTCCTCTGACTAGTAGAAGTGAATGTCACAGTGATGAAATTCAACTGATATACCATACAATGGAAGCAAGTGTGAAAAAATTTCTTAGAAACATTGGAGTCTTGTTTTTGAGTGTCCATAAAGAAAATACTTGAGTTACCTTGAAACCAGTAGGATTTAAGGTTCCTATAATGCCAGTGCAGGGTTATTGAAATCTTTGATGATTTGCCAGGCATTGCTCTGGGAGAAATTTAGACCAGTGCTTGCTACAGGTAAGACTCCACCGGTATGCATTATGTAAGCGGTGCCATGATCTGGACCACCCACCTCTGAAAGGTGTGGGAAGGTGTTGGAAATCTCACGGTCTTTTCTCTGCAGTTATTTTGTATAGTTGTCAACCCCGTTCCATGGAGTTATAGGGAATATGCCACTCAGAGGAGTGCCCAGGTGAGATCTGCTTGGAGACCCTTCTTCCCCCTGAGTTCGGGTAAACAGTATGCTACCTAGAAGTTCAGAAATTGCAGATTTTCCCAAAATCCTTCTTAGATCTGCTTCTAAAGAAAAGGTTGACTTCATGAGCCCACGATGCAACCTTTCACTTCATTGCTGGCAGAATTGTCCAAAACCAAGATTATAAGAAGTTCTTTAGGCTACAGACACCATTTCTGTTTTTTCCAATGTTCTACCATATGTAGTGACATAACTGTATTATCCAAGAGCAAAAAGCCAGATCCCTCCTGTATATGGTGGCACTGGAAACTCTGCTGGCCGAACCGAAAACAGAGATGACAGTCATTGAAGCTGCCTTGTTATGGAAGCATACATAGCCCCCATGACCCAGCACCTTTACGGTTTTGTTAGTTTTCAGAAAAAGCTATTTAAGTCACACACATGATATTTTGGTAGTCCTTAAAAAAAAAAAAAAAAAAAAGGAGGCATTTTATAGCTAAACAATTTTATTGGCTTTTTGTGAAATAAAAAACACGAAACAAACCACCATGGTTAAAGGCCATAATCAGCATCAACCAAATGAACCAGCCACTTGGTTACAGTAGCTGATAACAAACACTAGTGGATATTATTGCTTATACCCCAGGTTCATTTATATGTCCATTATGTTTTGGCAAGATTACAATCACATGGGAACTTTGGTTGTATAAATTCAACTCTGACCACTCACTAAAAACTCAACTTCTACCATTTTATGATGGGATATATGTCAATTCTTCCTGAGTCTTGACATTTATCCTCTCATTTTGTCTCCTTTCTCCTTCTGCTAATGATTTACAACCCTATTGACCAAAACTTAAAGTAGATGCATTTACAACCATCCATTTCTACTCTACTGCCCTCTCCTTTGTCATGAGAGGGTGAGGCATTCCTGGGCCTCTCCAAACTCTTGGATCTGGTGTGTATCCACCGCCAGTAATAAATGTCCATCTGTAATCTGGGTAGATTTTCAAATGCATATGGTTGTCAACATTGGGGTTTGGACTCAACTGTCTCTTTTCCAACTTCCGAAAGCTAGGAAAAAAAATCAACAGCCTTTAGCATCAGTAAGTTGACCTCCCGACAAAATAAGCCCCCGCTGCCACCATGCCACATCCCACGGCAGGTATGGCGCTGGGGCCTTAAAATGCTCCGTATGAGTGCTGTAACATTTTAATGTACAGAGAAGCAAGGACTGACTGCCTCTCCAAAGCTCCCCTGCTCAATACCTTCTGTTTTAACACTGAAAACTCAGAATGACAAAGGGTCAGGACTAACTCACAATAGCACCATTTCCTAGACTCTTGGAATAAGATTCCTGTCTGCGTTGGAGAATGCAGGGACCCCAGACGACCCAGCCTCCAGCTTTGCACCTTCACAGGCCCTGCTGACCTTCAGCAGGGGTGGGCGGTCTGCCTCAGCCTACTCCTACAGCGGCCTGAATTTTCCCTGGGAAGAGTTAAAAATGCGTGTCTTACAAAGTGAAGTTGGCTGCAGGTGAGAGACCTGAGGAAGCCTGTTTCCGTGGGTGAGATGTGACGAGCCTGCAGATGATGGGACAAAGGCTGGGGATCCCTTCCCTTGCCCATCTCAGTTCAAGTCTTTGAAGAATCTGCACGCAGAAGCATGGCAAGATCGAGGAACACGGAGAGACACAAACCCTCACACAGCCACCCAAACACCAATGCTCTTACGGTATCTCTTGGGTTCAGGTCCAGCGGTGGGTTTGCCCTGGATAATGCTGGGATTGAATAAGCCCTTCTAATGATTATAAAGATTATCCTTTTGAATCTGGACATTTTAAACAACAGAAGACTTGGTATCACTGTATTTTACATGGCACATATAACCATATAATTACTAGCATTTACACGGCAAATATTGTAAATACACATTCTTGGAGTTGACTTGGTAATTATACCACTGTTATTCGGCAGAACAAAGATTAAACACTCTCTAACTTGCACTTGGGGGAATTTCGTTCCAACCCTGTACTTCACAACCAAAGGATAACCCTCTAATTATGCAATAATGCCTGGTGGTCATGTGGGCCAAGAGCATCACAGGGCGACTTCATGGTTAATTTGTGGCCTGTAAAATAAAGTAATACATAGTATTTTCATTTCAACAAAATACAAGAGACCATATAAAAATATTTTCTAATTTGGGACTTTGAAACATGAAAGCTGGATTTTTTTTTTCCTTGGTATAAAAAGAAACAAAGTAACGGACTAAAGTTTATTAAGCCTTCTAACAAAAAATATACATATAAGTTTAAGGAATGCAGTGAGCATCAACTTCCCTTTTTTGTCCAGGCTCATTGATGGGGAGCTTGTGCTTTGATCCCGACAAAGATAAATGCACAACAGTGGAGGAAGATCAGTGCCTGAAACCTGAACTACGACTTATCTCTAATAATAAGACTAATTTTACAGTAGTGCTTTTAAAAGTGGTGTGTCAGATGACTGATTTTTGTCTCTTCCCCCTCAGGCAACTGCTGGAGACGAATTCCAGAAGCACCACTTTCGTCTTGAGTGATGTTTATTTAGTGCAATATCTTCCTTCTCACGTTCCCTTTTCACACGCTGGTAGTGGTCTTCTTCCTTCAGATACCACACAGGGGGCCAGCGGTGCCGCTCAAAGTATTCCTGGTTGTCTGGTGAAGGAAAGGTGCAGATGATGAGACCCGCTGTGTTTGTCGAGAGCTTCTGTATTCTAGGTTCTGTGCCCCGTGCTTCTCGTATATGCTCCCTTCTACATCCTCCCAACAACCCGGTGTGTGGGGATTAGGGATCAGGGGTACGACCATTTGCAGACTGGGACACTCAGGTTTCGAGAGTTAGAATCACTTGCCTGAAGCAGCTGGGCACGGAGAACCTGAACCCAGGACCACTTGGTTTCCGAGCGGAAGCCTGCTCCTCGGCATGCCTCCCTAGACAAGGGTGAGCCCACCCCCTCCGCATGCTCTGCGGCAGGGAACCCCGGATCCCGCTCCACGCAAATCTCCCAAGCATGAAGTCCTTCAAAGAGGATTCCTGCTCCACAATTCCTTGCGTCGTGTCACGGGCATGTGACCACCAGCCAATCACAAGGACTTCCCCCGGAGCTGCCTGGGGCCTGTACACCTGCTCAAGGGCACAGAGGGTCCACGCTGCAGTCAGAGCCTGTGAGAACCGGACTGATGGGAACCTGTGTTCTCACCTGCGGATTTCGATTTGATCTCCTTGCGGAACTTGGAACACACGCTGTTGTAGTTGGTGCAGATGTGGTGCAAACACCAGGCGGCCAACTGGTGGGCGTTGTGGAACTACAGGGAAGTGACCAAAAAGGGGGTCAGACTCTACTTTCTAAAGTGGGGCCACAGAGAAATCGTCAGCCACCGTAGGGGTGACAGAGATGATAAAGGGCCCGCGTGACTGATTCGGCAAACCTCTTGTTTTGACTACAGTGTTTTGACTTTGGCTATGGTGCCAACGCCAGCCCAATATAGCGCTTGGCATACCCCTTCCTTACCCCTGTGACAGGTGCACCAAAAATAATCACCGTATCAGATCAGGAGCTGAAAGCACCCCTCTCCACCCAGCCTCCCCTGCCACTGGCCCGCTAGTGACTCATGACTGTGGCCTCTGGAAGGTGCCAGCCAGCAGCAAAGCAGCAACACGGACTCTGGTTAAGGAAGCCTCAGCCACGGAGCACTCCGTGTCGCAGGTCAGAGCTCGCCTTGCTGGGGCCAAAGATCTGAAAAAGGAGACTGAGGAATGTGTACCTGTCCTTTGGTTACATAAGAAGAGCGGGTGGTGTGGGCAGGGTGGCAGGGACCCGACACTCCACAACGACTCCTTTCTGAGCAGATGCTCGGGGGGAGGGAGCAGCTGAGGTAGCTGTGACCAAAACAGACTTGGTGCTCAAAATGCCACAGTCACCTCCCCATTCCTCCCCAAGTTTGGCAAGTCTCCCCCACCCCACACTTTGTCCGTGTCCTTGGCTATCCATTCAGTTTGTGGGTCTTGAGGTTTCTTTGATCAGGCGAAACCCTGAAACCCTACAGGGTGCTCACTCGGGGGCCCACATCTCTGCCATGAACGAAAGGCCCATATAAAAGCTGATGTCCCCAGAAAATAACTCAAGAAACTCTGAGAGTTGCAAACCCAACATTATAGACCATTTTTGCTGGTGCTTCCAACTTCTCTTGAGATCAGATTTCTTTCTGAAAGTAAGACTCGGGCACCGGTGAGCTGGAGTTGGCTTGGATCTGCCCAAGAGCGTCAACGGTGCACATTTCTTCCCTACTCTGAGGTCAGCAATTTCACGTTGTTAAAATTGGTCAGGCGGAGGTGTTTATATCCTGGACGTTGGAAAATGCAACAGATCGGGTGCCACCTGTCCACATGCTGATGGTTAAATAAACCCAGCATGCCACGAGGCAAGGGTCTCGTGAATGAGCTATGGTACAGGAGGCTCCAGCCTAAACTCTTCCTGCCGAGGCTCGTCAGGGCGGGGACCCAGAGCAAAGAGACACAACTGCAAATCACTATATCAAGTAGACTGGCCCTACATGCAATGCTGGGTCATTACATTTTTCTCCAGGAGGAGTACTTACTGGAGAGAGCACAAGTCATAAACTGTGCCCCGGACCTGGTTCGAGAGACCTCAAACTCCAAGTATGGACAACCCATTTTGATGGGACCTTGCTGAGCCTACTGCAACAGATGCCTGTTCTGGGTTTTCACTGTAACCTCTGTGAGGCTGTTTTTCATGCTGGATTTTAATAATGTGGGCTTCTGTCTATTTCTCTGTCTATGATTGCCCCGAGGGCAGAGAATCTGCCATTTATATCCATGTGTCCTTTTGTCTGGGGCAGTGCCCGATGTGTGTGGAGAAAACCACAAATACTCGTTGCGTAAGTCCAAACCAGGAGGCTGCTGTGAAGTCTGATTCTGCCTTTTCCCCTTTTGAATGCAAACCGTTCCTGTGCAACTTGACCTGCTACTTGCCTCCCTCCTCTCCCTGAAACCACCTCCTCTCCCTTGATTGAGAAAGAGCCATTCAAATCACCTGACCTAAGGCTTAGTAAACCTCGGCCCTAACAGAGAGGGAACAGAAAACGGAACCCAATGGGCTGAAGAAAGGACCGAAGAATGTCTTCTTCATTCCCTCAGAATGAAACTCAGTGTCAGTAAACTCAGTGTCAGTCAGTCTATGCCAGGGACGAAGCATCCCACACGTGCAACAGGGTTCTACTCTTCACTGCTCGTTCTTGAACATTCTCTCCCACTTGATTCTCAAAATAATCTGTAAGGTTGATAGGATGTGAATTATCATCCCCATTCATTACGGATAAGGAAACAGAGGCAGAGTTTAGGTTTGTGCCTTGAGTAAGTCATTCGGGACAAAGCTGAAGCCGGATCTCGGGGCCTCTCTGGAAGAGTGCAAGTGTGTACAGGGATTATGGAATCACAATATTGCTATTAACAAATACTGATTCTGGAAAACCCCAGGAAAGCTGCAGTGAGAGGTGGGGCATTACAGGGCTTCATGGAGTTCTAGAAACCGTCTGATCTTGGCCAATATGTGTCCAAGAATTCAAACAAGGAGAGACAGAACCTTCCCCTATCATGCCCCAAATTGTTCTCCCACATGTGAAGCTGGTGCCTCGGGGGACAATAGGGCTGGCGTGGGGTAGGGTCCGTGTTGTTTTCTCAAACGAAGCCCAGCAGGGGGAATGGTGCATGAAACGTGAAACTCTCAGATCTTCTCAGTGTACACAGGGCCCTCTGTGACTCAGTGGTGACATCTTTATTTAGACAGATGCAACAGCGGAATGTTTGATCAGCATTAAATGAACTGGTTGAACACACTTAAAAGGTGAAAGGCAAATTGTTACAAACCTGGGCCAATTCCAAATACGAGAGCACTTCCCCGTCAATGCCCACACCACTCATCGCGGCCTTGGTCAGCTCCTGGACAGCATACTGCTCTGGGGAAGAGAGAGAACGGGAGTAAGTTGAACCATGCCCTTGCAAGCCAGACATCTCACTTAGAGAGTCTGGTCCGGGACCACCTAAGAGGAAAGGAATATGGGACACAGCTCTGGCAGTCATCCGAACTGAACTCAGGGCCCACTGTGATGGTTGGTCTTCCAGCATGGGGAGTTCTGGTCTCTGGCCATTGCACCAATGACTCTGGGACACTTGTTTGCACTTCTGAAATAGCTGGAGTCCTCCAGACCTTCACTGTCCAGTATGGTGACTACTGGCCACGTGAGCCGACTGAAACTTAAATTGAAATGAAATAAAATTAAAAATTCACACCCTCAGCCACACTAGTCACACCAAAGTGCTCAACAGCTACACATGTATTGGGCAACACAGACACAGGACATTTCCATCACTGCAGACAGTTCTATTGGATAGTGCTGCTCTGGATAGTCCAGTGCCTTCCTAGAATCCTCTAGACTCTCTAGTATCTTCCTGTTTGACAGCTTCCCCGCTCATATCACTCCAATTCTCAATAATCTCTGAAAGTGGAAGGACTGAGTAACAGGAATGAATCCATATGGGGAATTAAAAATGTGAATGCAGATGTCTTTCTCAACAGCTGCAGATGGGTAACATATTGTTCAGCTGTTAGATTCTAACGACTGGGGGGGAACCTTCAACTGGAAGTTAACAAGAATCTAGCTGGGAGAGCCAATTCTTCCTGGGAGCTGTGCCCAGGGCTTCTAAGTTGAATCTAAATTGTGATTCTGAGATGGAGTGGTCTCCTGCCTCTGTTCGGGCTGTCCCCTGCCTTTGGGACTGATGCGTGTGGTACAATCTAGGCCCACACTCCTAGCTCCCTGAGGTCGAGGTACTCTTTTCATCTCCAGCATTGCGTCTGTTCTTCTAATCCAGTAAACTGTCCCAACCCTGCTTACCCTCTGTTCTATGCACTTGGTAGTCAACATGCCTCCATGTGGTCAATACGATATCTAGATGGGGATGGTTTCTTTGGCACAATCTTCATCAGTTGGATGGACAAAGAACTATTTGGAATTACATTTTCCAAAGAAGTCATCAGGCTTTTTGATTTTAGTTAACAGCAACATTTCTTGATACTCATTTAACACGTCGGCTCGCGACACATTCTTACCCCAGAAACTGATTTTTAAAAACTATGTTCTGAACACTCTATACTTAACCCAACAGTATAAATGATTACAGGGATCATCTTAGGCAGCTACATATTTAATCCTAGCAGTAACAGTAGCATTTAATAACAAAAGGAAACAGGCTTAGAAGTCTGCAGTTCACACCAGAACCTCTCTTTGATTCAGTTCCTTTCACGGAGAGGTCAGTCCCAAGTTTTCGTCACTGTACTTCATATTTAAGCAAAAATGGCACTAGTTTAAGATTAATCACAAACCTTGTTCGACAGATTTGGTTCCACATTGTTTTTGACCACATTAAAAAAAAATCAAATTCATCCTCAAAGGATACCTACTTGTAAACACTGAATAGTCAAACAGATCAGAACCTATACTTTTGAAAAAAGGAACTGCCCACTGCAGCCTCCTAGGGTTAACATTTAAAAAGCAGGGCACTCTTGTGGACCTGTGACTTCAGGGTTGTTGGTTAAAAATGGTTTTTAAAAAAATAGCAGTGCTTCAACAATCTCTTTCTATCTTTTTATCCAGTGGGGGCAGAAGTAAGGCAAGGAGAGGACTTGGGTCTCCAGCTGGCTGAGTATAGCAGAAACGTGAAGTCCAGAGAAATACATTTTATTCCAAAGACACCTGCCAGAAAGTGAAGTGCAGATATGACCAGTTGGTTTGTTCAAACATTCATTTTCACTCACTTCCTGATTCAACAGGTATTTATTGGGAAGCTAACAGGCTCAGGCACTTTGCTGTGTGCTGGGGACAGTAGGCCAGTGTACAAAGCTGTCACTCTTTCTGCTCTCACGGCTCACAGGAGTCAGCTAATGTAGTGACAAACACCCAGACTGCTAACTGACCCTTCTCGTGAATGAAGCTGAAGGTTTACATTTAGGAAACATGTATGTGAATAATACACGTATCCTATTTAGACCTGCTTCAGCCTAACAACTGAACAAATCCAGAAATGATTTTGGGAAGTGAAGCCAAGTCCCCCTTCCTTCTTTCTCCCAAAATGCTCTTGACAATGTCAGAACATTTTCTAAAATAGCTTTAAAAAAACCACTTACATAATGCTTACTAGGTGCCAGACACTGTTCTGAGAACTTTATATATATCTTAACTCCTTAATCTTTGTAACAACTCTACGGGAGAATAACATGATCCCCATGCTAAAGAGAGAGAGAGCAGACACAGGGTGGTGAAGTGTGAAGTCATCTAGCCAGTAAATGGTGGAGTCAGGATCTGAACCCGAGCAGTCTGGCTCTGCAGCCTATATTCTTCACCACGGCCTCCTACTGCTCTTTCTTAAAGACTGTGTCTGAGCACACATCAGGGGAATAATATGGACACAATAGTTTTATTTCCAATCCCACGGTCCACAAATGAGGCAGAGTGCACAGAGCATGGGTCTCAAGGGCAGGGATCATGCATCACTCATCTTGATAATTGTGTCCCCCTACAGGGTCTACCACAAAGTAGGTGCCTAAGAAATATCTGTGGAGCTGAATTGGGCTGTCTGATACATTTGATCTACTTATTATCACCCTGCACAAGACAGTCCTATACTGGGTGATAAAAATTTAATTTTTATTCCCTGGAAATGTTATTTTTGCTTAAATGTGATTTTGATAAATTTGACAGTCAGACCCTGCATGATCCTGAGTCATCAGACTTACCTGCAAGTGCAACCAAGTGTGGCAGGCAAAATCTGTTTGCCAAGGCAATTAATTCCAGTGGGTCCAGGTCCAAATTAGGTGACAACTGCTTGGTATAAAGATAATCCAATACCGCTTGCATTGACATCTTGTTTATGTTCGGGAGATATACCTGAAATGTTATTTGAAAAGCTAAGTTCTGCTGAAGAAAACAGTGGGTGCATTTCCAGGCTATACTGCTTATAAATACCCCAACCGTACAATTTGATATTGGCAAGTCCGGGATACCTGCTTTGAGGCCGCGTGTAAAAGTCATTCGCTATTTATCGCTTCAAACATAACAGTTTGATTTGTAGATGACAAAGGAGTGGGGCTGCCTGACAAAGCCTGATTTGGAATTTTTAAATGGCTATTGGACTTATAAATCAGACAAATGGTCTGTAATATGGACTCTCCTCACCAAGTACCTTCTAATACTCTATTGTGGGGAAAGAAATCTCCCAGCAACATGACAGGTGTGGGGGGTAGTGCAAACCGCACTGTTGCTGACACACGATAGAGCCCCGCTCTCTAAGATGTCAAAACAGAGGATGAGCAACCACCCTAGTTGCCGCAGTGACTGGAGTGATTCCAACATTCTACCAATATATGCAAACACGGTATACACCCTTCATTATTTTTCCTGTGGCACCACCACACAGATTCAAAATTATTGGAACATTATCAGGTTATCAGTAGATTCAGAGAATCCAGAGACGTCCTTACCTGGGACATGTGGGGAACAGCTGGTTGGGTCTGGTAAACTCTCCTTTGTAGGAATCACTTAATCTCGAGACCTCCTGAGCACCTGCAGTTCTTGCCAATATTGATACCTGCTAGAGTTTGCTAGAGAGCCAGGGCCGGGATCAGTGAGGATGTACATGGCGCAGAAGCACACAGTCAAACTAACCCCACAGGATGGGCCCTGGTTTAGGACAGAACAGCACAATTGCCTTTGACTCCAGGCATGATGATGGTGATAAAAATTAACCTTAATGGGAGGCCTCCTTCACACGTGGTGCTGTGCTAAGCTTCCCACACACAGTATCTAATCTGATCCTTATATTCTCCCTAGGAGGAAAAAACTATTATTTTTGCCATTTTACAGGTAAGGAAACTGAGGTTCACGGAGGTTAGTAGTCCCCTATCCAAGGTCACGGAGTTAGTAAGTGACTGGGATTTGAACCTAGGGAGTACAATTCTATGCTCAGAACCGCTGTGCAGTACAAGAAACCCTTCATGGCAAGGAAGCTGAGGTTTGGGTCACAGTACAATTAAGCACCATATTTCACTAACAGTTCTTTTTTTTTTTCTTTTTTAAAGATTTTATTTATTTATTTGAGAGAGAGAGAATGAGAGACAGAGAGCAGGAGAGGGAGGAGGGTCAGAGGGAGAAGCAGACTCCCCGCCGAGCAGGGAACCTGATGCGGGACTCGATCCCGGGACTCCAGGATCATGACCTGAGCCGAAGGCAGCTGCTTAAACAACTGAGCCACCCAGTGAATGGCGCCCCATTCACTAACAGTTCTTAAGCGTTAGATTTCTAAGTTCAAAAGGATGAACAGTTATTAACTGCCTATTTCCGGTACTTAATAGACCTCTATACACCATATAAAGATACAATATATGATTATATCTCTATTACACATGATTACATCTGCATTATATATCGAATCTTTCCCTTTATTTATATATTACCACCGCAATCGACATGGGGCTCATGGCCAATGCGTTCTGGTGTCGTGGTTCCAGATTCACTTAAGCGATAGCAACCTGTATCATCCTCCTGCACAGCCACCAGCCACCTCAGACCGAATATCCTGGCAGACAGAACTTTCTACTACTGTATCAAAGGGAAGGCCCCCCCAGACCTTCCCAGAAATAGTAAGAAAATTATACACCCACCCCCTTTCAGACATAGTCGATGAGAACAATTATGATCTGGTAAATAAGCTGCATGGGTTATTACCATCAAGGATTTGACAAGTTTAGAGTTTCTTTAGAGTTTCTAGCACAGCCTCGACAAGAGATACAACTTGGCACGTAGAAACTGTTACTGATGTTATTTGAAAATAAAGAAGCCACTGTATTGTAATTAATTGTTGTTCCAGTGAATCTAACATCAGTTAGACTTGTGTATATGCTTATGCACATACATGTTGACACATACATGCATTTATCTTATACAGATCAAGTCTGGATTCGCACAGTTTTCTAGATAATTGAAGTTGTGAAACTTAAAATTTGGGCCATTTTGATAGTGAAAGTATATACATTTTACAAAGTTCTAAGTGCTATAAAGAATTAGTGATCATAAATGTAAACAGTGCCAGAGCTTTCTGTGAAGCCCTGTTCTCAGCTACGGGGATACCTGCTGTTTCGGAAAATAGTGGCTTGGAGGACAAGGAAAGAGGCTGGTACAGGCCCAGGGGTTTGTCACTAAAATGAGTGTGACCTCTGCCAAATCATTCACCCTCTCTGATCCTCGGTGTCCTCATGCGTTATCTGAGCGTTATTTGAAAGAGATGATACCTACAGCTTTTTCTTCTTCACTGAGACTCTGGATTTTGAAGATATTTGGATTACCTTAGCATTTTTTGGTAAGAGTGTGTTCTAAGTCACGACAAAATGAACTTCCTAAGTGAAAAGAAATTATTTCTGGCAGCAGGAGATGACAGATTCCTGTAAGCAGCCCTTCCCCAATACTTCCAATGTCTTTGGCGTGTTCTGACATTTGTAATCATCCATGACCTGCTTTTTCCTTCTTGCATAACACGATGCTAACAGTTTTTTGAAGCGATGGCTTTGTTGGGCAAAGAATGCTTGGGACCCTTAGAGCGAATGAGAATAAACTAAAAGCACCTTTGGAACCTGCACCTTTTTTTTTTCTTCATTTTTTTTTTTTTAAAGACCATTTCTGTGATTTTAATGTTTATGTAGAACAATGGAGAGGTCATTTCATAGAACTTTTAAAAATAATATAAAGCTACATAAGAGATGAAATTAGGAATTTTGCATCCTACCTGCTGGATGTACCTTAAAAAAAAAAAAGTCAGCAAAGAGAATATAATGCTATCCTAAAAAACGTCCCATAGTCCAGTTTCGTTGGTTTAAAATTTTAATTGTGAAAATCAGCTCAGACTATTAGGCTTATAATTAGAGACGGTCTCAGAGAATGAGAAAGTATTCCAGATCCAGAGCATTGCTTACTACAAGCCAGGCATGCATTTTTAATGAACCACTTGCTGAGTACCTCTAGGGAGAGAATTATGCTTACTGCTACATTAAAGGTAATGAGAAAAATAGAAGTAAAATACAATGTCTTCTTAAATATTAAATGACAAAAAATTTTAAAGTAACATCAATGTATATTTTCTTCCTTTCTGGATATGCATGAGAATTCTATTAATGCAAAAAAATAAAAAGACTGAATTTTGAGGGGGAAGTCAGATTTTCACAGGACAATAAAGAGTTAATGGGTGCCCTAGAAAAGGACAGATCCCAAGTGCCAAAACAGGCCTGCATCAGTCATGGAATATTTGCTGAGCGTTTAACTGATGTTCCTCCCTCCCCATGATCCCTCTAACCACACTTTGAGAGGGCTTTCAGGGGACAAAGATTTTTAATCCTTCATGGAAAGAATTAAACAAGAATCCTCCAGGACAATAGTCACCAATATTTCTTGAGCTTCCGTATGTTCCAAGCACCGAATTCTATGTTTATACATGTGTTCTCCTGACTTATCTGCCCTTTGAAGACGGTTTTCTTGTTATCCCCCATTTTACAGAGGAGGACACAGGTTAGGAGAGGGTCGGTTGCTTGCTCAAGGTCAAGCTGAGACTAGAGTTTATCACGACATAACCATTACAGTCTACAGGGGAAATCAAGGGAAGGGGCAGGCAGGGGCACACGTGTCAACAGCTCATGGCATTCTCAACACACTGACTAAAGGGATCCGGCACGGACCCTCGGTTGCTTGGGTCCATGGTCTCTGTCTTCTAAGTTGGGTAGAACGTATCCATACCTATTAGCCTCAGCTGCCATGTTAATGACCTAGTCTTTCTAGGAGGTCGTGCTACCCAGGGGGCCCCTCCAGGAGAGGCTGTTCCCCATGTACGTGTGCATTCACACTGTCTGCCAAGTTTTTGTTTTGGTCACCTCTCCTGCACATTTTAATCTGGAGCTGATTACGGTCCATTCTGGGAAGGGATAAAGGGGATTAGCATTTGTGAGGTCAGCTCTGACAGTGTCCCTTTGTGCCTGGGTTCCTGACCTTGATCAACTTCTCTGCTGTGTTAATAGCAGGTGCTCGGCCACACAATCAGCACACATTTCAGTGAGCTGGAAAAATAAGGGAAGCCAGCCCCCAGGCCCTTTATCTCTGGGGATGACTGAAGTGGGTGAAATGCCATTTGGATGAAGTTTTGTCAGTCGGTGGCTTCCCCAGATTTTTTTGGAAGTAAGAGTGAAAGAGTATTAACCCTACCAACATCACAATAAGACTAACGGCAGCTACGTTTACTTAATGCTCCTGGGGTGATTTGCAAGGTCTGACTTTTGTACCCCACTACCACACTGTGGGTTATCATCATGCTTTCCAGACAGGGAGACTGGAGCTCAGAAAGAGGGTCGCTTGCCCAAGGCCACACAGCTTGTAAGTGGAGGAGTTGGGATTCGAGCCCCACATCCTTCACTGGGCGGCCTCCACGACGCTGCTGCTATCTCAGGGACGCGGCTCTGAAACCCCTTTGGTGGCACGGGAAAGACTTGGTTAGTTACAGCTGAGGACCTCCAGATTCAGAAAGGCTGCGAGACACCAAAAGAGGTCATCAGGATAATTCTGACACTTTTTCCCCACACAGCAGACAGCCTTTTGCTGGGGGTTGGTTTAGGAGCAGTGGCAGTTTGTTCTGGAAGCAGGAGGTGGCCCAGGGACCTCCTCCGCCCCAGCCCTCCGGGCTTCTGATTCTGCAGCCCTACTCGGGGATGCAAATGCAGGCTCCTGGGTCACAATGGGAGTGCTCAGATTTCTGCGGTGAGAGCCCCTCACCGCTATTGTTTTCTTCATTTCTTTTTAAAGTGTGGAGAGAGATGCTGAGATATGCAAAACAAGCCTCTTGGGACAATAAACTTGATGGGATGTCCCCGTGTTTTTTAAAAAAAGATGGTTAAAAAATACTTTCAAAACTCAACAAAAACGCTTGCTCTTCTAAAGTTAGATGTGCTTGAGTGGAATTTTTCTTTCTTTTCCAATCGAGTTTGTAAAAAGATGAAGGGGTAGGGTCTTCAACATACTGCTTGCTCTGCTCTAAGACTATCCTTCTCCTGGAGATAGGGCTGGTGCCCGAGAAGTGACTCAGTGGCCTCCGCGAGACCGAAGGGAGGCGTGTTCAGAGGAGGGACCATTTGCTCCGTTGCCATCTCCGTCCAGTGAACAGACCCTTGGAGAAGGCAAGTCCGGCCGAGCCTCGGGGAGTGCCGCAGCTCCAGGAGACCGTCCAGGGCATCCCCCATGCCCTGGGGCGTCCCTCACGGGGCAGATGAGAAGACTGAGGCCCAAGGGGGTGGCTTCTTAAGGCCCGCCCTCTGGTCAGGGTCTCAGCTGAGCCCAGGTCGGGGATGACTGAGGAAGCTTTTCACTGCCTTAAACTTCTGCAAGACAGACTCTGCCCCTATTGGATGTGATTTTGCCAGTGTCTTGCTTGGGGACATTTGTTAAAAAGTAAAGCCAATCACGTTTTACAAATGAAAGCAGTGAGCAACAGACACCAGCTCCTCCTAACTGCAAAATTAAGAAGAGGGTGACCTGACCCTCAAACACTGCCTAAGGAACTGGTTCAGGGAAGCAGTTAAATAACTGAAGTCGTCTGGTTACTTAAACACATGCCCATTCACAGAGATACCACTTGGGCTTTTCAGAAGGCACATACCTCACTGTTGGCGCTTTCCACAAACGAGCCCCCAAACATGGCGGCCATCCACCTGCAGCTACAGATCAGCAACGGTTTGTGGGCGCTGATGGCTCCATCATCCAACCTAAACGTCACATCTGCCCAGGGATTGAAGAAACATAACCGTGAGCCAGCTTTGCTGAGAGTTCTGCCCATATTCGTCCACCTACATCTCCTACTCTCTCTTCCATAGCTTTACTTAGTGATTATGTATCAACCTCCACCTTTGGAACACCCAATTCCTTCTATGTCATTCGAGGATTGGGGGTAAACATTTAAAATTGTACAAAAGCTCACAACACAAATTCTCTGAACCATATAGTACCATAAAGGAGAGGAATATGTTTTCCTCCTTACTATGAAAAATTTCAAAATAATAGAACAGTGGAAGAAATAGTACATTGTTAACATTCTGCCATGTTTGCTTTAGCTATATATGTGTGTGTGTGTATAGATAGTGAATATGTGTGTATATGTATACACTTTTTTAACAGATAGCATGACACTTCGAACTACTTTATCAAGAATTTTCTAAAAATAAGAACATTCCTCTAGATAATCATATCATTATCACACCTAAGAAAATGAGCAATGATTCCCTAATCTCATCCATTATCTAGTTCATATTCAAAAATTTCCAATTATCTCTAAATTGTATTTATAGTTTGTTTTTTTTTTTAAAGACAATCCACTTGAAACTCCACATTGTATTTGGTCACTATGCCTTTGCATTAAGGGGTGGGCGATTCAATTCATTTCACTTAAGGTCCATTGTTTAATTTACTGCAGGTTTGTAACATTGCTTTTCATTAACTTTCAAGATGGCTTCTATTTCATGATGGTCAATGTTTCAGGTAAAGATTATTTATAAGCTTTAAAATTAATGAACAGACTCAGTAATCAATGACTAAATGTATAGTACTAAATGTGTATCATCATGACAGGCATTATGAAAGATAAAGACAAAACAGAAGTGTCCGCATAAATAAAAGTCAGAAAGTCACATTTTTGCAATGAAATACACACACACACACACACAGAGGGCAATTTCAGAATTCAGTAGAAGTGTGTGCAAGCAAATATGTGAGGACACTGTGGCAGCAGAAGGCATGGTCATCAAGGACAAAGAAGAGGTGAGGAAAATATAGAGCAGGGTAAAGGAGTGTGAGAAAGAAAAGAGAGGAGGTGGGCAGACGAGGCACTCCTGACGGGAACGCAGACGGCTCCATCACCTCAAGGATTTCAGGGCCAAAGGGTCAGTGGGGAGTAGACTTGGTCAGGGAAAGGACCCTGAAGGGGAATCATGAGCATCAAGCTGACTGGCTCTGGCTCAGGCTCAGGCTCAGGGGTAATGTGACTTACCTTCGAGAAGCACTGTGATACCATGCTGCTTTAGAGGGAAGCTTGCGTACAAATCCTGCCTGTATATCCTGGGGCGAGTTACCTAACCTCTTTGTCCCTCAGTTTCCCAATCTGCAAAATGGAATAATCTTTAGCCCTTAAGTCTGATAAGTCTGATAAGAATGAAATAGATGGATACATGCAACTAGAAGGGTACATGAAAAAAATAAGCATTTATAACATGTTAGTGATGGTTAGTCTCTCCCTTACTCGTGTATAGCTAATGTTTAATAAAACACAACCAAAGGGATCGATGACTTTATCGTTGGACCTACTCACCTGAGAATGTCCCTTTGCTGAGACACTCTTTTATCCGATTGGCCTTCCTGACATGAAAAGCTTTTGTAATCTCCTGGTTCATGAAGGCTTCCTTGTTCATGATGTTTTCCACCATCATCCTCAAATCAAACATCTCCAGAACCTCTGCAATCTGAGCCAGGCCCACCAAGTCCTTTTCCTTTTCATCCAGTTGTCCCGTGTACAGAAACTGGAGCAGGGTCCGGAAAGGGCCTGGCTGGACGGAGGAGTCCATCCTGACCACGGTGATGGGGCCCACCCGCTTTGAAACGGGATTGACTTGCATCTCCTTGTGCATGCCAACGAACCCCTTGCTCCAGCCTGACAAAGTCTGCGTCTCTGGAATCGAGCTCTCGGCTTCCATCCCCGGACCCTCCTGTTGGGACAGGTTTTGGCTCGAGGACTTCCACTGATTGGTCTGAGGGGTCCTTGGGGTGCCTTCCTCCCTCTCCTCGTCTGGGTCAAGGCTCCATGCCCGCCCCTGGAAATCCCTGCTCTGCTTCTCTTTCTCACCAGCTCCTTCACTCCCATTTGGGGTTTCTTCACATTCCATTAAAAAAAGATCATAAAATTTGGAAGAGGAGGTAGCGAGGTAAATTCGATGTGCAAAGATGTGCTCCTGGTCCTGAAGGACAAACAGGACGTCGGCACACAGAGGATTGTCCAGTAAACAGGCAGCTTCGCTCGTCCCCGTGGAGGGACATTCTGGAACTTTGATGACTGGTGGAGGGGCTTTTGGAGGTAGGAATGGTGCCTGAAGTAAAGGTTTCTGAACTTTCTTTAGGTGGGATTTCCAGAACTGCAGGTGTCTGCGAGAAATCAGCGCTGCTCGGATTGCATTGTCAAACACGTCCTTGATGCCGAATTGGTCAAAGACGCTCGTCTCATAGTACGGTATGCCGAGTTCCTTCGCAACCTCTCGGCCTTTTTCGGGGGGCAGAATATCCCCTCTCTTTATGGGCCTAGAATGGAGGATTTAAAAGTTATAATCGGCCTCATTTTAGGAAAAAAATGGTAATGAGGGCCTATCAAAGCACCTAATAGAACTGTATCTTTAAAGTCCTATGCAGGATTTTTTTTTTTTTTAAGATTTTTATTTATTTATTTGAGAGAGAGAGAGTATGAGCGGGGTGGGGAAGAGCAGAGGTCGAGGGAGAAGCAGACTCCCCGCTGAGCAAGGAGCCCGATGCGGGGCTTCATCCCAGAGCCCTGGGATCATGACCTGAGCTGAAGGTGGATGCTTAACCGACTGAGCCACCCAGGCACCCCCCTATGCAGGCTTTTAATAAGGCTCTTGAAAAATCTATCAACCTCAAGTCTTCCAACCTTAAGCCTGCAGGAAAAAAAAAAAAATGCTTTCAGTAGTAACTACAGTAACTGAAGTATCAGCCTTATTTACTAGCTATATGATCCTGGGCAAGTTACTTAAACTCTTCAAGCCTCAGTTTTCCCATCGGTAAAATAGGAATAATAATAGTAAATACCTACATTTTAAAGGACTCCTGAGAAGTTGAAATGAGAGACTACGCTAGCCCACAGGAAGTGCCTGACAAATAGCAGCCATCACCCCATCGTCACCGTCATCTTTGTCACCGGCACCTTATGCTTACATTTTGCTTTACAACCTTACAAAGAATCCATATGCTTTTTCTCATTTGAGCCTCACCATAACCTTGCGGGTGTGATTTTCATCCACCTTCTGAAGAAACAGAGGCAGCGAGCTTAAAGGGTTTGCCTCAGGTCACATTCGAAAGTTGCCAAGAGACCTTTGCCAAGCAATTAGAACCCCGTAGTTCTAGACTGGTTAAATGGTTCACATCCAATGGCCCATTAAGTTCCTTCCATCACGTCTGTGAGCCTTCTTTCATGTCTAACTGCTTCTCTTCTCTTCCACGTCTGCAGTCACACTGTCATCCTCTTTTGCTTGGACTGGTGCATTAGCCTCTTGCCTGTCCTCAGACTCTCCACATTTTAGGCCACAGTGCTCACTGCTGCAGGAAAAATCCTTACATAACAGAAGTATGACTTGCAGCTGTAATTCTTTTTCAAGATCTCCTCTGGTTCCACAAAGCTCATGGAACAAAGGCTATGCCCTTTAGGCTGGCACACAAGGCCCATTACAAGCTAATCAAACCCAGGTAGGCCAAACCTTTGGAAGCAGTATAAGCAGAATAGTGCCGTGACTATGGCATAACACAGTAAATGGGCAAGATGTGATTTGTTGTTCTACTCTTCACAAACACAATCTTGATTCTGAGACATAATGTTAGGAATGGATCTTCCTCAATAAATATTTGGCTTTCAGAATCAAAGGTAATGTGCTTGACAGGTGCTGGTCTTAGGAGAAATACAACACTGGTTAGAAATTGGATTTGAAGACCTGGATGGAATGCAAGGAAAAATGGTAGGGTGTTGTGAAGGTGGAAGGGGGTGCAGGGAAGAAGGCTTAACTTCAAGGTCGGCTCCTCTGGGCATTTTGTGCTCCTGGTTCCTGGGACTGACTTGAAAATCACTAGCTGGTGACATTCTTCAAGGCTTAGTTCAAATACTGCCTCCTTCATGAAATCTCAGAGCTACTCTACAGAGGGGACTGTCCCCTCTCCATCCTCTAGCACCCGTAACTCTCCTCTAGTCCTCCACGTCCGTGGTTGTGAGGCCTGATTGTCTTAGCCGATTCTTTCCCACAGAAAGTTCTGGATGCCAGGGGCAGTCTCTTTCACCGTAAGGTGTGGCTTCTAATGTGCAATGCCTAGTCCACGCATTTAACAGAAGGACTGTGAAAGCCTAACATGAACCGTTTTCAGAAAATTAATCTGAAATGCACCAAGAACATCAGAAATTGTCTAAAGAAAGCACCATTTGCTTTTGCTGTGAGAGTATAAAAAGCTGCCTATACAAAATTTTTGTAATAAGCCTATTAGGCAAACATCAAAGGAAGGTATTAATATCACCATTTTTGGGAAAACTATGCTCTTAGACACAAAATATATATAAAATTATTTTTTCTGAAGGGAATATGGAGGGGGCACGGGTTTTTAAAAACTCTTATTTCCCCCTAAAACTGGTATTCCACATTTTATACAGAGTCAAACAAATGCTCTTTCAGGTTGATTTTTAAACTTGTGACACTTTAAAAATATAACTACTAGAGACATTTAAAAAACAGTGTTGCTATTTTGCAACTATAGGTCCATATGATTTTTAAAAACTAGACACTGCCTTTTTGGGAATGAAATATTCTCAGACATTGGACTGAGGAAAATGAGAAGACTAAAAACACTCGGATGTGTGTATCTGTATGAACCTGATATTCCCGGGGCCAGGAACTGTGGCTAATCCCTCTGCACGTACATGAACTTTACTATAATAATCATAATTTCAAGAATCACATTATTATGAGTAGCTAGTGTTTTGTTTAATGTTTTACAAATTTCAAGACACTTTTATTCACACCATGTCACAGTTGGAGAACTCACTTCCAACAATGGCCAACCATTTTACAAAAATGGGTTCCTTACCTATGAGGGGATGGTGAGCCTGAGAGGGTCAGGATTAACAAGCTAACTTAAAGCACATGGCTGATTGATGGAGTCCCAGGACCACTGAGGAGCGCAACCCTAGCCTACAGAGTCATCTGTTACCTCTAAATTTTAATTTGGCCAGCACAGCAAATCACCGAGTCCCTTGGCTTACCTCGCTAAAGGGCGTCTGGCTCGATTAACAGCTTCGAGATCAGCATAGCGGAGGTCTAGCTGGCAGCCAACCAGAACAACAGGTGTGCGGGGGCAAAAGTGCTTGATTTCTTGATACCACATGGTTTTCACATGATTTAAGGAATTGGGATTAGCGATAGAAAAACAGAGGACCACAACATCAGACCTAAAAGGAAATCACAAAAGAAGCTGTATTGCCTTATCACTTTTTTCTTTGATCATTATGGTCCCCCCCACCCCATCCATCTAAGGCCATATCATGTCACAATAAAACAAAACAGAACAAAACAAAACCATGGATATTAAAATACATCTCGGAGTCATGCAAACAGCTTGAGAAGCCCCCACATTCCAGTACCAACACAGCCTGAGTTTATTCTCATACCACACTGCAGAACGCCTATGTATCGAAGTTTCTCATGATGTTATTTTACAATACTGATGATTACCCACACTTGATTCAGTCCTGGAACCACAACATGCGGAACTATTTCTGTTTGTCACAAGAAATAGTTTCAAGGTAAAATAAAACAATAAAAACTACCTTTTACCAGTTTAAACGTAAAGGCGATGATGACTCAACCCAATGAGATAAAGCAAACAGTTTAAACATTACTGAAAACATAATAGGTATTTGCTGTCCGGGGTCAGCAAATACACAGAAGGATTTCTGCCCTTCTTCCCACTTAAACACACATGTAGGGAGCACAACCACTTATCTGTTTCTGAAAAGAAAATGTCCTGAATTTTCAGGGATTTTGACTCTTTACTAGGGATATGGCAAGACGGTCGTGTTTAACAGAAAGCCAGCAAGACTTAGGTGGATGACTAATAAGAGAATGTCGGAAGCATATTTCTCAAATGTTATATGTGACACACGGCAGGTAAGTGGGGAAAGGAAAAAAGTACTTTATAGTCAATTTTGACATAAGGATCTTCTATTTTTATATAATAACTTACCATTCTAGAAGCCAAAGAACAGTTTTACAAAACAGTTGTTCAATTATGGTGTTTGACAGCTGCTAAAAGGTATCTTTAATAAGAATTATAAACCAATCATTCTAGGTTAAAATATGCTGAATGGTGACTTTGAAAACATTGAGGCAGAAGAACATAAAATAGGAAAAATTATGCCCAAGCATTCAAGACTATCTTGCAGCTAAATTCAGAAATAAACTCTTACAATTTTATTAGATGCTAATTTATTGCCTTTACTGTTTATGTAATGAGAAGAATCAAGTCGATGAATCAAAACACCTTCTTTTTAAATCATTAATGAGCTTTCCCCCCTACATATCAATGAAGACAAACAAATATATCTGGGCAACCATAAAATTTCTAAAAATAATCATTTGCAATGCAGAAAACTACAGGGTGCTTATATTAAATGTAATTCACAAGTTGAATCTTTAAATTTATATCCCAGAAAAACTGCACCAGTCCACAGCACATACAGGGGAAAATCCTGAGATTAAAATATTTACAAATTATAAAAGAGGACCTAGGACTCAAAGTAGATGAATGTATTAATCTGCATGTATAGAATGTCCTTGAAATAGATATTATCAGAGATTCATAGACACTGGAAAATATATTATGTGTAAAAATATGTATAAGTATATAAATGAAAGGGAAGCATGTCTTGTCTTCAGGATTCTGATTTAGTTAGTGGAATATTCTGTGCACAGCCTTACTTCTAATCAGCATAAATAACGGTATCCAGGAAAGCTAAGAATGCTTTGAATTTTACATTTTTTAGGAGCTGAGTTTTCTATTATTCATAATCCTATTTATATAGGATATCTGATGCAGCTCCGCTCTAAGCTTCATCCCGGTCGTAAAACAAAGCCACCATGAATTTTGGCACAGTGAGATTAACATGGCAATCTGTGAGGTTCAATATTATAGAGAAAGAATTGAGGAAATGGATCCAGTACCTAAATGTAGACTAGTATGTATATGCCTAAAATTGTTCTAATTGGTGCCCATTTCCATATTGAAGCACATGGCTATGAAGGAAATATTCTCAGGGCTTAATTTATATGACAGACATGTAGCTGAATGTCAATTCTGTTATCTAATTTTATGATACAGCATGTGAGGTTTTGAAATCAGAGCTGGCTCTGTTGCCAAGGTTACCGGGATAACACTCATGCCACTGAACACATACTAGTTACTATTCAGTTGACCTGTAAACAAGTACAGACAGGACCTTGGGGGTTGGAAAAAATGGCATCTCTTGATGATAGTAGCATAATGCCAACACACAATACAGGTCCGGAGGGCCCAACCTCTAACTGTGTCGCATCAATATCTCAATGCATGAAATGCTTTTGGAAAGCTAGGAAAAGAATTCAATGTTCTGTAAATATTTTGCCTCAAAAGGATGACAGTTAAAGAGAAGAGGTTGTATGAGAGCAATACTACCTCTGAAGCTAGAATAACTTATTGAATAAAAATTCTATTTGTGTCCTTGGAATAAAGTTATTCTTTTTTCCTTTTATTAATGCACATTTAGGGGCTGGGAGACTGCAATCTCCATTGTTTTACAGTGAGAACGGTTAAAAAATAAGATCCTATTTTACCTACCAACTTGCTTCAGTGTCTTTGGCTTAACCCTTATTGATCTAAATACAAATGCCAAGTGAAGGAAACATTACATACAAATTATGGAGAATCCCATTCTTCAGGCCTGCCCTAATAATGTAGTACCCTAATCCTGATTTTAACCAAAAGGCTGGGAATCAATGGATGTGGTGATGGATGGAGCTACAGAAAGATGCTGTTTTGACACATTCCTCCTTAGCCCAATATTCTTTCCTAACCCCTAACTCTTCACACAGCAGGATCCTCTGCCATATAAACACCTATACAATCAAGTAACTATTTTGAGAATGCCATGTAGTCCCTCTAGATTTTGAGCTGCTTTTCTATCTAGTCAAGGAAGGCACGAGACCTGCAGCTAAGAATATCTCCAGCTTTAGGCAGAATTCCAAGGAACTAGAGATATCAAATAACTTTTAATCAAAACATTCATTCCTGTGTGGAGACTGTTCAGTGTCTGACACAAGCCCGTGTTTAAAAATGCCATGCCTATGAAAGATAACAAGAAAAAGTCAGGTTCTAGCATTTCTACTTCTGTGGCTCGGTTACATTTTTTTACTTGAAGGGTTGAGTTTAAAAATAATTGGGAGGGGGAGGTGTGATGAGGACATTCTCACATACTATGCAGCAGGGTTAGCCTAGAAATGACCTCAGGGTTCCTATTTCAGCTGTAAAAAGAATCTGATAGGGTTTAAATGGCGTCCTACAGCTATTTGGAGTAGAAAGCACAAGAATTTGAGAATGCAGAAGCAAAGCACAGAGTAGACAAAACTCTAAACTCCAGAACTTGAATATTGAGAAGGGGCAGGAAGAGGTTTAGATTTTGTTTTTTGTTTTGGGGGTTTTTTTGGACCCAGCTAAGTGGTTTTAAAGGAAGCCAGGATTACAAAGGATTTAAGAGTGCAGGGTCTCAGTTGCTTACCTATGGAATGTTTATTTTGGGGAGAAAAATGTAATTTCTTTCCCCTAAGGGGAAGATATTAATATAAAAGTTTCACTAATAATCCCCATGGAGTAATGTTTTGATTAGTTAAGTAAAAAAGAATCCAGAGTAAATCTGTGCGTCGAAACAATTGCGAATCTCGCTTCATAGAAGGGTGGGAGGTGGGGAGGGGGGTCGGAGAGAGCCCAAGTCATCCAAAAATGCTTGAGCTGATAAAGCCAACCTCAGTTGTATCAGTTTTTCTTCAGATATTAAACAAACAAGACAACATGTTTTTTCCAGTTATCTTTTAAGGAGACCGTGGGCCAAAGATAGCATGTAAAAAATTGGCAAAGGTATCTGGATAACATAAGGAGTGTGTGCAACGTTGGGACCAATCTTTGTTGATGGATGCAAGAAAAAAAATCTGAAAACAGTGCATCTTACCCACACATCTCAGCTCAAGCTAGGCTTGAAACAGCCAAGGCCATACAAATTGCCCAGGCCTGTCTTTATAACATCTACAGTGAAAGAGAGCAAATGTGGTGGGAAAAGGTCAGAGAAGCAACCAGAAGGTAAACTGCTTTTCCAATGTGAAATATCAAATTCGTCCTTTGAAGAAGTGGTTGAAAAAGGGTAGACAATCACTATAACACTGCGTTGTTAAGAATGGATTTCCCAAGCTCCTTCCTATCACAGAAGTGTTCTTATCTTCTTGGTTTATTTCGCCTTTTCTAGTCCCATCCACACTGCCACCACTGTCCGGCTGTCTTATCTGGTTAAGTGGAGAAAAAAATACCTAAGTTATCCTTTATCTAAGAGCCTAGCCTTAGGCGAATCTGATGGGCCATTGTGAAGGTTCGTGGGTTCCAGCTGGTCCTCCAGAGAGCTGTGAGCGGGACAGTCAAATGCCCTTCTCCCACGGGCCAATTCTGGTCTTGTCTCTTGCTGATGCACACTTGGTGACCAAGAGTAAACCAACAGTTCTATTTATTTGAGTTTCACTTGGAAGTATCTCCTTGTTAACATACCCTTTAAAGCTTTTTGTTCTGTGGTAGGACCCTACTTCTTTACACGTCAGTACTGCCTACCATTTCTTTTTTTAGTAGAGACTCCCTATGTCCTTCATCTTGGTAGAGATCATGATCACATTTTAATGGGCTTCTTTCCTTTGTCGGTGCACACAGGTCCCCTTCTGGCCAAGGTTCAAGTAGGAGTCCCTGATCTCCCTCTTTGGGGCTTCAAGCTTCCTTCTCCCCCTATAACCTAGGTAGGTTCTTTACAGAAACATTTTCAAAACCATTCATGTCAACAACACACCTTTCATGCATGTGGTCTGACAGCGCTATGCAAACAGATCAAAACAGCACGAAAGAGCTGGGAGCATGGCAGAGAAAGGGAATGTGTCACATGTGGTTTTGGGAAGTTTTAGTAGGGAAGCAGCCCGGTGTGTATGAGATGCACAGGGAGTTGTCAGTGATCGGTGAACATAACCATCAGGAGATGAATGGTTCTTATGTAAGCTCATACTCATGGAAGATGGAGAGGTCTGTAGGGGAGCGCCTGGCGGGGGGATCTGGGGAGAGCAGGGCAGTACCATGCAGTGCCCTGGATGTGAGCAGAGAAATCAAGTCAATACTTTACCAATAGCAGTGAGGCTTCTTAAGTACAGATGTTATGTGGGGGAAACTGTCAAAATACCCTGCAATATATCCAGATTTGGGAGTGATTAGCATGCACGACTATTTCTTCCAAGCCCGTAACTGCATGTTTAGTAGGAAGCAACATTTTAAACCGGTCTTCCCCCACCCTCCAAAACTGAGGCCAAAGCAATGCACGCTCTTAAGGGCAGGAAAGCCGTATCAACATCCCACCAACGGCACCAAACCCTGAGATAGATAAAACTTGAGTCTTAAAAACGGTTGGCTCTTCGATCGTGATACAACTATTACGGGGGACATTGGTCCTGCTGTAGAAGGTTCTGGGTTATCATCCAATAGAAACTGGCTATTTTTCACTCAACATCCCATTTTCTCTACTTAGCAATCTATGCTCCCTGTAGTATATTCATACATCTCACACAATCATCAGAAAAAGTGAATGCATGTGAAATTGGGTGAAGCACAAGTAATTTATTAGAAGAAATAGTTTAAGCAATCTTATTTAACTCCTGGTCAATGAGAGCAGGAAGCATTGACATAAAGAAGGCTTGCTTAATAGGAGAAGGTGAAATTGTGGTAATAAATTCCCTCCCAATACCACCTCTCATTCCTCTTTGGCTTTCCCTGAAGCTAAAAGACAGAGGAACTTCCATCCTGTACTGCTCACTTTTTCTCCTGAGAGCAAGACTAGCTGTAGATAGAAGCAAGCCTCCATGTCAGTCTGAATGCCAGATGGGAGGTCTCTGGGATTAACCTCCCTGACTCTTTTGAAACAAATCTAACTAGCAAAATCATTCCACTACAACAGGAAAGGGAGTTTACCCAGACCTCTCAGCAATCCTCCTTGAATCAATAAAGGTACAAGGACTTGTCAAGTCACTTATTCAACAGCAATAAGCAATCATTCAATCATTTCTTCCAGCAATATTAACTGATAGTGTACATACATATGTACTCTCCTAGACACTGAGGTTACAGCAATTAGTTAAAGACACAAATCACTGTCCTTGTGCTTATCTTCATGCTCATTTTCTAGTGGACAATAAGAAGAATATGTAAACTATGTGGCGTGTTAGGTCGTGACAAGTACCAAACAGGAAATATAGCAGGGAAGGGGGACAGAAATATTAGGGAGCAGAAGATGCTTTTGGAATGAGGTGACCAAGGAGGGCTTCACTGAGCAGATGACATTTCAGTAAAGATCTGAGGGAAGTGAGGTAGCTAACATGCTGCTATCTAGGGGGAGAAGGAAACAGCTAGTGTGGAAAGGAAACAGCTAGTGCAAAGGCCCTGAAGCAGGATGTGTCCCTTAGGATAAGGGGGAAAAAAAAGCAGGAGCTGAGCTCAGGGAGGCAATGCTGGACCGAGGTAGGGAGGGCCTCATGGTATCTGGCTCTTAACTTTGAATGAACTGGTGAACGGTTAGGGGTTTTTGAGCAGAATGACATGATATAATCTGTGTCTCAACAGGATTGCCCCACTACTATAATGAGAACTGACTAAATGGTGGGGGGTGGGGTGGTGGGAAGGGGAGTGTCAGGGGGAAAAGGCAGAAGGATGGGACCAGTGAAAAGGTAACAATCGCAAGAGATGATATGACTTTGGCCTGGGAGCAGCGTAGGTGGTGAGAAGTGGCCACATTCCATATATACGTGCGGGGGGTGGGGTGGGGTAGCCAGCAGGGTTTGCTCATGGCCCGAGTGTGGGATATGACAAGAGGAATCAAGAATGATACCAGAGTGCTTGCCCTGAGCAATTCTGTCTTCCCTGTTCCTGGTATTGACATGTGTAGTTTAGCATTTCTAACACTGAGTTGTAATTATTTATGTTGCTGTTTTCCCCGCTGTACCAAAAGTTTCATCTTCAGGGAGTTTGTCCCATTCCTATTAGTTCCTCTCCCATTGTGTACCACACAATTGTTTGTAACAAAAGAGGCCCCCATGCTGTTTACTGAATAAAAAGGCCTTATAGATATTGAAGGATAAAAGACCTAGATGCAAATGTGTCTGCAGTCCTAAAGTCTAAAAGAAATGAGGTTAGGCCTAAAATAAGTCAGCTAAAGAATACATTAGGGTTTTGATAAAGAGTGAAAACAGTTTGTGAGCTATTATATTTCTTCAGGCAATTACTGCTGAAAGCCATGTAGTATCTCTGGTATACAGCAGAGATTAACCAGTTAATATATATTTTTTAATTATTGGAATTTATCTAAAAAATCCGTTTACCCCATCTAATTGGATACTTTCATAACACCAAGATAATAAGGGATTAATGATCTCTTCATGGAATTTGATTATCCAAAAGCAAAGGAAGTGTAAAGAAACAGGCAGGTTACTTTTGGTAAGCAACGCAGAATTAAGACTGAAGGGAGCACCCTCCATATCACAGACCATCTTGTTTTTTATTTTTTAAAGGTTTTATTTAGTCATTTGAGAGAGAGAGAGAGCTCGCCCGTGAGCACAAGCAGGGGGAGGGGCAAAGGGAGAAGCAGACTCCCCGCTGAGCAGGGAGCCCCACATGGGGCTCGATCACAGGAACATGACCTGAGCCAAAGGCAGACACTTAACTGACTGAGCCACCCAGGTGCCCTGACCATCTTGTTTTTTAAAAAACATAGCAAAAACTAAAAAAAAAAAAAAAAAATCAGTAAAATAGATAGCCAAGGTGATAAGTTGAAAAGACAATTTGCTAATTTGCTTTATCTTTCTGTAATTCAGCACTTTGTCCTTCTGACTATATTCTCTAGGCTGGGGGCACAGGAGTTCCAGGGAGAGAATAAAGTGGTGGAATGATTTTGGACACCTAATGAATGGCTGACATTAAAAGTTACTGATAGGATTGTTGATAAGCTGCACTAAGAAAAATATCTGTGAAAATGTCCTGTGAACTTTACAGTACCAATTATTGTCAGACAAACGTGATTACGGGTTCCAAAGTCACCAAGGATATATCTCGTATGTTGTAGCTAATAAGAATGGCCGAACATTCTCATCAAGAGAGGTTTTCTTTTTGGCTTCCCAGCTCATGTCTTTTATTGAAACGTAACTGCTGAAAGCTAGTGATAGAATTATCCCCTGAAGACACTGCAGAGTTACTCAACAGTCTCTTTCTTCTTACCACTTAATTTAAAAGGGAAAACTGTATGGGCTGAAATAGATTTCTTCATCAGAATGTTCCAGTATAGAAACACCACAAACTGATAAAAAGTCAACACACTTAGCTATCATTTGACCCAACTTGTCAAGCTTGCAGTTATTAAGTAGTAATAGAAAAAAAGGTAAAGAGAAGACAGAATGCAAGACATTAATATATTGAACAATGCATATGTCTCTTATTCTCTTTACCCATCTCAGCGGCCTCATTTGTCATGTTTTTATGGCACCTTGTGGGGCCATCAATGCTTCTCTGGACTGAACCACGACGGACTGTCTTTCCTGGCCACCTGAGCAGTGTTTGGACAACAGGCAGCATCCTTCCAGGTCCTGGAACACAAGCGACCCCAGCCATCAATCAAGCCCTGTTGCTATCTCAGTTGGCACTGCTGTTTCCCAAGGACAAATTCATCCTGGGGACAGGGCTCAGTTGCACAAAGAAATCCCAGCTTTCTGATGTTTTGTCTTCTGGTCACCAGACCAGATGTACCAGTTCAGAGCAGGAAGGACAGTGTGGGTCAGCAGGCTGAGGGTGGTACAGAGCATGGCACGTTTTCTGTGTGCCGGATGATCTGGTATCACTGCAGTCCTAGGCTTGAGTGTTTTGGTGCAGAATCTATACATTTCCACCACATTTAAGTGTCTGAATCATTTGTATGCATTTAGTCTAATGCATTTTTGTTCACTTGTTTTGGTTAAGCACAAAGCAGTAAAATAATCCACCTTCAATTTTTCTACTTAATGCCCTCATCGTTGGGCAAATGGATTTAAAGTAAATACATATATATATGTATACATATATGTATATGTGTGTGTGTATATATATATATATATATATTAAAAAATGATTCTTATAAGGATCTTGGGAATGACACTCAGAAAGGAAACACCCTACAATTGGAAAATTGTTGCTATTAATACAAGTAATTTTCTGTTTAAGAATACTCATTCAGGGGAGCCTCGGTGGCTCAGTCGGTTAAGCATCTGCCTTCAGCTCAGGTCATGATCCCAGGGTCCTGGGACCGAGCCCTATGCCGGACTCCCTGCTCAGCAGGGAGTCTGCTTCTCTGGCTCCCTCTGCCCTCCCCCTCCTCATTTGTGCTAGCTCTCTCTCTTGCTCTCTCTCTCTCTCAAATAAATAAATAAAATATTTTTTAAAAAAGAATACTCCCCTGGTGATGGGTATTAAGGAAGGCACGTTTTGCATGGAGCACTGAGTGTTAATACACAAACAATGAATCATGGAACACTACATCAAAGACTAATGATGTACTGTATGGTGACTAACATAACATAATAATAAAAAAAATACTCATTCAAACAGGGTTTTATGAAAAGAATTTACAAACCTAAAAATTTGGGGGGAAAAGGTGGTTTCAGGGATGTGGCTCAGTGTACCTCCCTCCTTTTTCTCTGGGCCTTGCAGCGTATCTTTTCATCTGCTAATTCATTAAGGAGAGGCTAGGCACCAGAGTTTTCCATCCGTATCACCCTCACAGTGGTACATGATTTGTGATTCTTACTATAAAAAAGTGGAAATATAAAATTCAACTTAGTGAAACAGTTTGGAGTTTGTTATAATGATATTTCCTTGTAAATGCCTTAGAAGATCCTGCCATGTACAAGATTGATTGATAGATTCATGCACGTATTCAACTAACATTTATGAAGCTTCTCCTATGTGCCAGGCCCCCGGCATTGGAGACATAGAGTAAACAGACAAAATTCCTGTCCTACAGATACTAGGAATAATAGCATAAGGGCAACAGAAGAAGATGATGAAGGAGCCAATTTTCAAACAGTGCGATCATGGCTACGATAGAGATTTGCCAGGGTGTCAGGTGGAACATAAAGGAGAGACATTTCACCTGGATTCTAAAGGTGACAGGGAGGCAGAGAGTATGGAGGGGACTTAGGGGAGGAGTTTGTGATCCTTGTCCTAAATTCTTAGAATAGTTGTGGTAATTAACTAGGTAAAGAATAGGTGGGCAGGGGTGTAATTTCTAGATGGATGTAATGCACGTTTGTGGGCCTACCCGCTACAGAGAACACAGAACTGCAAATATTGTTATGTCTGGAGCAAGAGACCAGGCTGGACAAGGAGGCTGGGACTCAGTCCAGAGAAGCAAAGCGGGGTGGAGCCTCACACCCAATGGGCAGCGACCTAACCCAGGGGAAGGACACTCCAGGCCCACCTCTGCACCCAATCCTCAGCCAGGGTGACTGAGTACGAAATGGACAAGATAATTTGTATACTCCCACAGGTTATCACTGCACTCCCCAGTTGCAGAAGGAACCAACTACAAAAGCCCACATTGTTACTATTTGAGGGAGAAATGGAGAAACAGGAAACTTCCAGGGAACGTGGAGTCCTCTCTTCAGCTATCACAGGGTAGCTCGCCAATGTATCTTAGAAAAAGATACAAACACAACCACAGCCAAAGACACAGGCCCCTTGGTCAGACTGATCCACACAGCTGAGGGCTTACCTCTGGGGAAAGGGAGTCAGCATGATTTGGGGAAAATCTGATAGTGTTCCATCACTGAGCTTTGAGATTCTAGAACCATCCTATTTCCCACAGTCATCTATTCAAGATCTGGTCGCATTTTTTCCCCCTAAGTTCACACAAATGATTTGTATTTTCAATGTGAATTAACTTGAAGTTCTATAAATAATTAAAACATATATTGTCTACCGTGCACATTTCCTCACATTTCCGGGATTACCTTGACTATCCATAAAAATATTTTTATTTAAAAAATATTTGAGATACTATTTAAATACAATAAACTTCGCAGACTTAAAGGGTTAGTTTGATTAGTTCTGACATACATATTATGCACCCAATACTATCACATCCCAATCAAAATAACAAACACTTCCATCACCTCCAAAGTTTCCTTGTGTCCCTTTGTAATCTATCCTCCCCCTCCCTCTTCTTTCCCAGGCAACCAGTGATCTACTTTCTGTCACCATGGGTTGCATTTTCCAGAATGTTATAGGAATGGAATCACACAGTATGTGCTCCTTTCCTTGGTTTCCTTCACTCGAAGGCTCTGTCTCTAATCTTTAAGAGAGTCCTCCCTTTTGGCTGAGGTTCAGTAAAGAGCATGATAATCATGATGATTTCATGGCAGTGTGTAACAAAGCATGGCTTGAGGACCCCCTGCTTTATAATCATCCAGGAACTGGCTAAAATTTGCTGATTTACCTCTCCCTAGAACTCTGACATCAGAACAACCAGCATGGGCAGGTCTACTCAAACTTGCAGTTTAGTCCAACCTCTTGGGGAACAAATAAATTCCTGTTCCTTGGTCCAGCTAGCTATTCTTCCAAGTCTTTCTACTTGATTCTTTTTTCTTTTCTTTTCTTTTCTTTTCTTTCCCTTCCTTCCTTCCTTCCTTCCTTCCGTCCTTCCGTCCTTCCTTCCTTCCTTCCTTCCTTCCTTCCTTCCTTCCTTCCTTCCTTCCTTCCTTCCTTCC
>NW_023270244.1:2808325-2896003 GCF_011800145.1 Mirounga leonina
AGTAGTGGGTGTGGAGCCCAACACAGGGCTTGAACTCATCACCCCGGGATCAAGACCTGAGCTGAGATCAATAGTCAGATGCCTAACCGACTGAGCCACCCAGGGGCCCCCTTTCTCCTGTTTTCTATAACCTGGGCAAATCGTAGTTCTTGGGGCCACAGCAGTACACAGGACTACATAGCTTTAGGACAGAGGTAGCAATAATTTCCCTAGATCCTTTTGTGCCCACATTTAGAAGTGCGGTTTGGGTTACTTTTCCATATAGTATGCACATTGTGAACTTTCCTCCTTTTGCTGCTTTGCTACGTATTTCTCAACTACACTATCGGGGCCAGGACTCAGGTGAAGAGGGTCTTGAGAGTGAGCAGGACTCTTTTATTTCAGATGCAAAATTCAACGAGGTGCCAAAAAACTATAATCCAGATGCCTACTTTATTTTTAAAGAAAATCAATAAGGCAAAAAAAAAAAAAAAATCCATGGTGAATAAAGTATCAAAATTTTAAATAAAGTCAGGACCAGTAATAGTGCCATGCTGAGCCCTACCGAGCTTGAAAGAAAAAAAAAAACCCAGTGATCCTATCTTTTAAAAGTTACTACTATTTATATTTTATGCCCAAGGTGAGTGCCTTATTGCCTCAGCCTAGTCTTGGCCCAGGCCCACCTCCACTTGATAGATTTCACGGTCGAACAGGCTTTTTGCTGTCCTGAAATGGTCATTAGACTGTTACTTCTGGCCCAGCGTTTATAACCTGCGTGGACAAGAAGAGCTAATTCAAAGCACTCTTTCTAGACACATTAGATGCTTCCTACTTTTCCCCTTGCCATTAACCACAAGTACAGCCAATCCCAGACAAAGACATAAACACTGGTCACCCATAGTCCCGAATTTTTTTTTTTTTTAAGATTTTATTTATTTATTTGAGAGAGAATGAGAGAGAGAGAGAGCATGAGAGGGGGTTGGGTCAGAGGGAGAAGCAGACTCCCTGCCGAGCAGGGAGCCTGATGCGGGACTCGATCCCGAGACTCCAGGATCATGACCTGAGCCGAAGGCAGTCGCTTAACCAACTGAGCCACCCAGGCGCCCCAGGAGGTACTTTTTTTTTTTTTTTTAAAGATTTTATTTATTTATTTGAGACAGAGAATGAGAGACAGAGAGCATGAGAGGGAGGAGGGTCAGAGGGAGAAGCAGACCCCCTGCCGAGCAGGGAGCCCGATGCGGGACTCGATCCCGGGACTCCAGGATCATGACCTGAGCTGAAGGCAGTTGCTTAACCAACTGAGCCACCCAGGCGCCCCATAGTCCTGAATTTTTAAAAGAGCCTCAACCGAGCATTCAGAATGGGATGTGTTCATGGTGTATCTGATTACATGTGTCTTGACTGTGGAACCAGACCTATCTTGTCTAAATAGACACACAGAAACCATGGCTCTGATTAATGTTGTCATTTAAAACACATACCGTACCTCTCATAGGAACTGACATTTGAGAGAAATCGGTGTGGAAGAATAATCTGTATTAATAAATGAATAATCTGTATTAATAAATGAGTTCCAACTGAACAGAAAATATGCCCAGGAACTGTGGGGTGTACAGGTGAGGATCTGGATACCTAAGTTAAATTTTCAGGGGAGAGCATGCCATATAAAGTACCCAAGGCTCCCGCTCCCTTTCAAAAAGCTCAATTGGATGTATCATTTTTACCGAAAGTGGAAGCTCTCCTGTTTAGCTATTTAAAGAAAGAAGCTGTTTGTTCTGTATTAAAGGACTTAAGAGGCACAACGGCATATTAGAGCTGGTGATAGGCGGAGAATGCTGGTCTTCACTGCCCACACAGAACAGCATAAACATCAGGCTGGACTGGGAATAACTGTAAGGTAAGCTGGTCATCAGTCTATCATTTCTAGCCACAACATGCTGGAGAGGAACGGTATGGGCTCTGGAGTCAGACAGAACGAACAGGACAAGTTCAGGCCTACCCTTTCCCAGCTGACTGACCTTAGCCCCATTCTGTGCCTGTTTGCTCAACTGTGAAATGAGCCTACTTTGCAGGGTCACTGCAAGAATGAAGTGGTGAAGCGTCAAGCACAGGCCTGGCTCACAGGAAGCCTTGATTCGATTGGAGCTGCTGTTAGCACCACTCCCAGCACCACAGGCTTTATGACATGTTGGAAGGCTATCTGATCCTGAGACAGATCAATGGTGGAGGTTTTCAAGGAAAGGAAACAATAAATTGGTAATCACTTATGCGTGATGTGATATCGGAGAGCAGCACGGGCCCTGATGCCCTGTGGAAAGGCAGAACCCATCCTCCCTGTATTTTCCGTGCCAGGTACCTGACTGTGAACATTTCATTCTTATAACGGTTCTGGGGGGGAAAACCTGGAGCCAATAGCCCTTTAAAAAGAGACTGTCTTCTTGCCAAAAAAGAGCAGTTAACCACAGTCTGGTTACTAGGTACATTTGTGTTCTTGATATTTTAAAGATCCAGCAAAGAGCTTCAAAGGTTCACCCAAAGTGGAGAGAAAGTAGGTGGTGGGAAGAAAGGCTACAAGAGAGTTGGGAGTCATTCACTCCAGACAAGAGAGGGTTTGACAGATGCCAGACATGTTACATGTTAGGATGCTGAGGGTGCTCTGCTATCTTTCCCCTCCATCCAATAGTAGAAGGACTCCTATACTCAGTATTTTCCTTGGGTGGATAATTTCCCTTCCTGAAGCAGAGGGGTCAACCAGGTGACCTTGAGAGATCTCTTCTAGTTCTAAGCCTTTGCACAAATACGGAAGAGCAAAGAGGCACTCAGCTCATCATTGTGGGGCTGGGTTCCAGCTGCATCTCTTTACAATGAGGCTGAGGTAGCTTGGTACAGCAGAAGGTGTGGGAGCCAGGAGTCAGGCAGGGGTGGGTTTGACCCTGTCTCTGAAACTCACTCTGGGCATGTTATGGTAGTAAAAGAACTCAACTCTGCCCTCAGCTGTAGCATGGTGAGAATCTCTGCCTTCTAGTGTTCCTGAAAGGATTAACTGAAATAATGTTGGCAAAGCACCTAATATTTTGACTGGCACATGTAAGCCTTCAATAAATTGGAGCTATTATTCTGGATGGTTAAAAAATGGGTTGAAAAATTAATGCCCTTCTGCTTATAGTTCTCTCATGCTAGGAAATGTACAAATTCAAGTGGGCAGACCAACAGCACCTTGGCCCACAGGATCCACACTGCAAGTAGAGCCTGTCCGTGCCAGAGAATGTTTGAGGGGGCACCTTATTAACTACTCCGGTGCAAGGAAGCAGAGGATGCTGAAGATAAGGTCTAAGTCATCTTCCTAGGACTCTGGTTTCGCCTACAGTCACTGTAAGAATCAAACGAATGATTTTTTTTTTTTAAAGATTTTATTTATTTGTTTGACAGAGAGAGACACAGCAAGAGAGGGAACATAAACAGGGGGAGTGGGAGAGGGAGAAGCAGGCTTCCCGCTGAGCAGGGAGCCCGATGCGGGGCTCGATCCCAGGACCCTGGGATCATGACCCGAGCCGAAGGCAGACGCTTAACGACTGAGCCACCCAGGCACCCCTCAAACGAATGATTTTTAAAGAGGTTCCAAATACATTTCCAGGTATAAGGAATATATCACATCCTACTGATTCGTCATTCACACCAAGCACAGTAAAAACATCCATCAAAAAAAGCAGGTGTGCAAACCAAACTGATTGTCAAAAATTATAATTAGGATTTTTTTCCTTCCCGAATGATACAAAGCTAAAAATGGAAGTCACAAAGAAATTAATCAGCTCTTGCAAAGCAATGAAATACAGTGGCCAGAACCCTGTACCAAGTGAAAGGAACTCCTATCACTACCAGACTCTTCCACAAAATGTAATCTTTTGGTGTCACATCAATGTGGAATCACATATTTAGGTTACAGAAAGATGCCGGAGGCTGAGACAGAACAGCTCTGGGTTTTGTTCTTTACCCGTGGTGGGGTCTGTGGCAGGACGCCTGCAGGCTGCGGAGAATCGGAGAAGACAGAGGAAACACAAGGTACAAACAAGCACATAAACTGAGGCCCACAGAGAGCTGGGCCAGAAACACGGGAGTGTTTCCTGAAGCCCCTCTGTGTCGCTCAGAGGATCAGACTTGGCTTGAAGAACACATCCTGTTTCCACGTCAAAGGGGGAGCAGGTTCGAGCTGATAGGACCAAACGCTACAGACAAGGGAGCAGAACAATGAAGTTGGAACTGATGGAGTCACATGAAACAGCAGCTTATTTTTGTTGGGAGGGAACAAACACAGGGATGACCCATTGCCAAAAGACCCCAGATACATCAGGGGGCCGGACAAGGCCCCGTGGGGATGCCTGTCGATGTGAGATCGAGGCCGGCCATCGTGCCATTAAGCTCCTAAGTAGGAATCTCACACGACAGTGTAGAAGTAATCCTTCTATTACCAAAGGATAAGAGTTACACTGTGGGGCCAAGGTAAAACTCGTTCTTCCAACTGCATAAAATTCAAGTGGCAACAAGCCGCTGAGCTGGTGAAACAGTCTGGAGCAGGTAAACCCAAACACTCTGTAAGCTCAGTGCGAGGTCCATCGTTTTCAGACAGCTTTTTAGAAGTGAGGGTACAAAATGTCCACGGCAATCTATGGCATCCATCCTTCCTTTGCTTAAAGTAATCATTTTATCATGCTGGCTTACAACCATAGAGATTACAAATCCGACCGCCTGGGACTTATGCGGACTTTATCATTATTTTTTTTATGTGTGGAATACTTGGATAAAAGAACAAAAAAACCCAAATGGCAACTAATATAAGAATCAAGAACACCATGGAAAGAAAAGAAATTATGAAACAGGAAATTCAAGGAGAAGAAAAGTATCTACAACACTATAACCTCAAAAGTCCTCATTACCCAGGGGACATTAAAATCAATGTTTTACTTCCCTTGTGCCTCTCTCTTGAGTCCCCACGAACAAACTGGTCTAAACGGCAGATTCTTTCGGTGTGTGAGCAACTTCTCGGGAAAGGGACAAACCCTTTCAGCAGCTTTATTCAGTATTTTAGATAATGTGGATAAATGCCAGTAAAAGTCTGTTCAGAGCCTTCAGAGAGCTACTGGCTTGAAGAAAGAGAGGTACTTTTTAAAATGCCTATCTCAATACCAAGGAGGAACTCACGGCCTTGAGTATCTAATCCAATCCTGTGAGATCACATGACATTCGATGTTAACAAGGGACAGAGGATCCATGACACCTTAATTCTAACCTTAAGATCAAATGTGTTAATTTACAATTAAGGGGTAAGAAAATCTCCTCCTTATCTGGATTTTGATAGCTTATAACACATTCACCAAGAGACCTTAAAAGTTCTGGTGACAAGAAGAAGTTGCTAAAGACTTTCAGGCATTTCGACCATGTTCCTCGTCATATCAGTGTCCTAGACTCACTACAGGGATTTCACTGGATTTTTCCTTCTTCTGGATTTTTCCTTGATTTTTAAAGTAAAATAGACATTAGTGCTTCATTTCATTTTGGAAACGTGCCTTGTGAATGATTTCAGAGGTATTTTTCTTTCTTTTTAAAAACGACCTTCAAATAAAAATAATAAGACTTTTCAGATAACAAAGCCCAAAGCAAATAACATGAGACTCTGCTAATATGGTCATGAAAAGACCAAAGAGACCTTCTGAAGTGGGGTGGCCAAGCACTAAAATAACTTAAAACATTCTAACAAAAGGTAAATAAATTACCATTCAGGAAAATAGCAATCAAAGCAGCTCAGGGCCAGAGCACACCAGAATCCTCTAGCTATCGTCCCAGTTTAATGAACACTGGTTGTTTTAAACGAGGGACTTCCTGGGAGGGACCTAGTTTCAAGGCAGACTGCTTTTCTTGACATCAGAAAACAATACCATTTTTTTTCTTTTTTCTTAAACACAGCGCAGAACCCAACACATTTCAAGGCCATATGTTGTGGCTTTTGTTGATTTATGAAGCAGCTGCAGGTTTTGGAAAGGAAATCGTACTCAAGCTCAACCGCACGGCAGCGGTCTTGGTTTACCTGCCATATGCAAAACGCCTGTCCTTGTGATGATCGCCGAAAGTATCCCAAAGCCTGAGAGAGACGCTCACTTCATCCACAACATCCCGGGAACGCTCCAGGACCTGCAGGAGAGAGAGTGCATTCCTGCTCAGTGTCATTCAGAGGCTCCTCAGCAGAAGAGTGCGCAGGTCAGCACCCTCCAGGCCCACTTGTCCCACCTGCATTTAGCTTTCTTGTTCCATCTAACAGGACTTGAGCTAAGTCCGAATTCTCTTCCTGGAATCACACCACTCAAACCCTCCTCGTTCAGGATAGGGTAGCCAGACTCCCAAGGGCGCACTTTGCTTTTGTTTTCTCTGGCGGCACTAAGAACATTAGCTTGATTTTGCATGCACAAATTACCCCGACCCCCTTTTAAAATCAGACTGGCAGCAGGAGGGATGTCCCCTTAGCAGTCTAAAGAAACTCTATACCCCTTACCTCCTGGCACACTCGGTACTGGTCAATCGCCCACACAGTAGGCACGTGGGTGGCCAGCAGCTGATACTGCGTCAGCGTCGTGTTGCACGCCCTGGCACAGATCAAGCGCGTCTTCCCCACAGCATTGTCTCCCACGACCACACACTTGATGGTTTCAACGTTGGGTCTTTCGTAGTCCATGTCAGTGTCCATTTATAAAGCTCTGTAAGAAGACAGTGACGGAGCAATCAAAGACGAGAGCGGTCCAGGCGCTTCTCTGGAGGTGCCCAAGCATAAGCAAGAAGTTTGGAAGTTCATACGAAGCTTAACTCAAACTCAGGTTTTCTATTTATGTCTCACACAAGTACAAAAACATCGCCGGATTGTTATTTTGACCCCAAATGGTTTATTCCTGTTACCATGTTATTTTCTCCTTGGTTTTCTCTAAACACAACCTGCCTACTGAAAAGCCATCCAGGCAAGTCAGGACCATTGGCACACATTTACAGTTCACTAGCTACTCGTGTGCACCCACGAAAGAGACCGGTCACCTGCAGGGTTAACTTTAGACATCGGGGTGTAAGCTGCCTTGGTGATATCAGCATCCACACCATCACAATCTTCCACCGACCCCAAATCTCCCACTGAAAGGCAGTTTACTGTAGGTTCTCCACTATCATGGGTGACTTAGAGGGGGATCCAAAGTGCAAGCAGAAAGGATTACTCGGCTTTAAAGAAGGGTAAACTGTAAAACTGAATTTTGATACAGCCATAAAATCAATTTATATTTATTCATCTGTTTTTATTAATCAAATTCATAAAAATGGTATTCTCAAGAGGGGCATCATAAAGCAATATACTTTTAAGTTCTCTTTCTGTTTTCATCAAGAAATCTGGAACATATGGTAAAGAATGATTTTACCAGGATGAGGAGCTAGTTTGGAATCTTCCTGAAACCATCAAAAAGGTTTAAGAGGGTTGTTGAGTGAGGGGTCAAAAGGAAGAGAGAAAGCTCTTGCCAGCTCCCCACCCGCCTGGGGGCAGGAACTTCCACAAAATACAAAGCGGACTGCTTCCTGGCAGCAGCTGGATGGGTGACCAACCATGTAAGATTTTAAGATTTTAATGAATTGTAATTGCCCTTTTGAGGAAGTCTATTGTTAAATGGAGAAAACTGGTTAGATGGTCACTTTAAAAAAAATTATTATTAGAGAGAGAGAGAGCGTGCGAGCAGGAGAGGGGCAAAGGGAGAGGAATAGAAAGAGAGAGAGAGAGAGAGAGAAGCAGACTCCCTGCTGAGCATGGAACCCAATGTGGGGCTTGATCTCAGGACCCTGAGATCATGACCTGAGCCGAAATCAAGAGTCGGATGCCTAACCGACTGAGCTGCCCAGGGATCCCTAGATGGTCACTTTTAACAAGTTGAGAGTGATTTTAATGGCTATAATGGTCAAGAAACTGTTCAGAGTAGGGCTTAATACATATCTGGGACTCAGTAAGTCACCTGATTTGAGAAAACAGATAATTTGGATAATATGAGATTAAGAGTATAGAGCGAGAGACAGAAGGAAGGTTATTAAGTAGAATGAATACTTCTTCCCAGTTTGTACCATCTGAACACGAGATTGTCTCCTGTAACACCATCACAGGAGGTGTTAAAACTGAGGCTAGAGACTATTTGGCAAGAATTGAGTGGAGTGATTCAAAGAACAGATGTGTGGTGAGGTTAGGATCTGGTCTGTGGTTCGAATGCCACAGAGAGGCTTAAAATAGACAGATACCTGTTCCCCACCTGGCAAATGCAGATTTTGAAGGTCTCGGGTGGAGAAAGAGGCTTAAAAAAAACTCCAATTCAATTCTGATGATCATTCACATGTGGTGACTCCTCAAATTGATCTCTTCAAAATCTAGCCTATGGTTTTATTAGTTCCCGATTTCATAGTATAATGGGGCATAAGCCTGACTTTGGGATTAGACCAGTGGTCCTTAAATATCTGCTGGAGAACATTTAACAAAGTCTGGAGATATTTTCGGTTGTCACATGGGGTGGGGGAGTGCTACTGGCTTCTAGTGGGTAGAGGCCAGAGATGCTTTGAAACATACTACAGTACAAGGGACAGCCCCCACCACAAAGAATAATCTGGCCCCAAATGTCAAGAGTGCTGAGGTTGAGAAATCCCTGCCTTCGAAGGGATGTGAGTTTGAATCCTAGTCTCCCCATTTTCCAGCCATTTGCCATTGGGTGAGGTATTTGCGCTTTTAGCCTCAGCTTCCTCATCTGTTAAATAGGAATTCTAGTACCAGTCTCCTCAAGTAGTGAGGGTTAGGTGAACTGATGTAGCTGACACACTGATGACCCCAAAGATTATAATTATAATGATGAAGATGAACACCTTGAATTCAGTCAGGCAGGAAGACCAGAATTGGATGCAAAATCAGAAACCTAATAACCACAAAGACCTATAAAAAGGATACATTTTAGTAGAGTAATTAAAGAGTAATTCACTGAAAAACAAAGAACATAGGTACAAGATGGAGCATATACCTGATGTTACGCAAAGAAGGCAAAAAAGTTCTGGGTGGGAGCTGGACATAATTAGCTAAATGACAATGCAGTTGGAAAGGTAGGTTAAAAACATTTGGGGGGCCCGGGTGGCTCAGTTGGTTGGGCGTCTGCCTTTGGCTCGGGTCATGATCCCAGGGTCCTGGGATCGAGCCCTGCGTCGGGCTCCCTGCTCAGTGGGGAGTCTGCTTCTCCTCCCCACTCATGCTCTCTTCTCGCTATCTCTGTCTCTCTCTCAAATAAATAAATAAAAATCTAAAAAACAGTATTTTTCTGGGGTATTTCTAGATTCTAGAGTAAAAATGCTAACAGTTGTTATTGATAAGAAACTTGGTATGTTTCTGGTGATACTACCAAGGGGCACCCTGTGTCAGAAAAACAGGATCTATTTAGAGCCCCACAACTCTGGAGCCTGAGGTATAGTATTTTGATTGTCCTAAGTGGTAGAAAACCTTTCTCTTTTAAAAGTGAATTTTATTTTTTAGGTAGATAAAAATCATAGAGAGCCAATCCTTAAAATTTGGGGGCATGTTTGGATTTAGTCAAAACTGAAATAGACATAAAAAATACATGGTTGGGGGTGCCTGGGTAGCTTAGTCAAGCGTCTGCCTTCAGCTCAGGTCATGATCCCGGGGTCCTAGGATCAAGCTCTGCATCGGGCTTTCTGCAGCGGGGAGCCTGCTTCTCCCTCCCCCACTCCCCCTGCTTGTGTTCCCTCTCTCACTGTATCTCTCTCTGTCAAATAAATAAATAAAATCTTTTAAGAAAAAATACATGGTTGGTCTTCTTGTTGGCTTGCAAAATAGCTTTGAGAGCAGCTCTCAAAAAGGAATCCCTCAAATAATTTGAAACATGACAGAGTTGGTGGAATAGCTGTAGAGCTTTCACAGAAGACACACTGAAGTGGATAAAAGCCCTCCTGGTTTTATGTTAAGGCTATGATTACAAAAATATCATTACTTATTTATAGACACATCTCATGCACAGTCCTAAAAAGAATTTCTGTGTCAAAGGTGAGAATAACATCCGTGGGTCCTCTAATCTGTAGCAATCTGCTCAAAACTGAAGTGACTGCCAAAGGTGCTGGGCCTCGTACAAAGGGGACAACAAGTAAGGGAAATAAAAGGCAGGGCAGAATTCAACACTCATAGCCCAGATCACTCACTCGAGACATGGCATTTCCAGGAAGGGTTTTCTGGATTTCCAAATACTTAAAATCTTTTCTTTTGGGTAGAAATTTTATTTTGTGGTAATCTGAAAATACATCTACACGTGTATTGTGAACCCATTATTTATCTGTTACACATAAATATTAAATTATGATAATTATAAAAATATGCAATTTTATCCTTCTTTACTTGTTATGGGCTCTAATTTATTCCTATTTGGGCACTCTTATGGTTGAATGAGCTCTTAGGACCATCTGGTTAATGACTATCTGGTTTCTGATTTTTATTTACCTAGAATGAGAGCAATAAATATTATTCAGTTAACACTGTTAATAAATTTCACCACCAGGATTCCTGCTGATCAGTGCAGACACACTTTTGCCTTCAGATCCCTATCTGAGGAGACAAAGAAAGTATAATAAAAGAAAAAGAAAAGCTAGGAAGGACAGACACTGGTAACCTGTTACTATGGCAGCTTTGTAATCTTACTCAAACTGACTTGGACTTCGTTTCATACTTTCACTGAATCCTGGGGACATGGACGCTGACCATGAAGTGCTGAAGAAGGTATCCACACATTCTGGACATCAGAGCGGGACGTTTATTAAGACTGGCAAGTGAATAAGATAGTGTGGGGGGTGGGGAGTGAGGACTCAGTGAGGGGGTGCAGGGTGGCTGCCCCTGGGTGCTGGTGCCCACCATCCCCAGGCTGCTTAGAGACTGTGGTCATGACCTCCTGGCTGTCCAGTTCGCCCCAGGTGCCCACGCCATGATTACTGTAACCTTCTGGACGTCACGTCCCTCCTCCACATTCACCACCAACTCAGCTTTCTTGCTGTGTCCACGGGGTGATGTGTTCCACACTCTGGCCCCACAGTCCCTCCACCTCTTCAGCACCAGTGACCTTCCCCGCACTCTCCTTGAGCCCCTCATACTTTTGGTCATGTACTGGACATTGTCCGCCAGAAACATTTTACCCCTGAAATCTCAAGTTTCAAAATCCTCCTCTTAAAGGAAAAACACCTCTCTTCATGGCCTGTGGTAGGGGAAATGTGGTCACGACAGCAACTCTCATCAGGAGATGGAATCTATTTCCCTTTGTCTTGAATTCGAGCTATGTGACTGTGCGGCCTGATCTAGAAGAATGTGGTGGTGAGACTGTGTGGGTTCCAGAGCCAAAGTCTCCAGACGCCCTCAGCTCCACCCTCACGCTGCGGGAATGCTGTCCTGAGGCTGTCATGTCAGGAAGCCGGCCAGGCCTAGCAGAGGAATGGAATTCACAGCGAGAGTAACCGAGGTCGCCTGCCTATGGCTTCACCACATGCCATGGAGTGTTGCTACTTGCACCCTCTGGCCCGGCCAACTCTCCAGCTGAAGGAAGCTTTATGAGTGAGCCCAGCTAAGGAATCACCTAGGCAACCTACAGATTCATGAGAAAGTAGATTATTGTTTTAAGCCACCAAGCTTTGTGGTGATTTGTTACGTATCAGTAACACACCCATTATACATTAGGAAAATCACCAGGACCTTGACTCCTTCTCCTATTTTTTTTTTTCCTTTTTAAATATCAGATTATAGGTCCCTTTTGGGTGGATGATCTTTCCTACCTAGGGCTGGTGGATCATGCCAACTTTCTCTTCACCATCACCCTCCACATCTTTATTGCATGTGTGGTAGGCAGAATAATGTCCCTTAAAGATGTTCATGTCCTCATCTCTTGGATCTGTGAATGTATTCTATTACATGGCATGGGGGAGTTAGGGTAGCAGATGGAATTAAGTTGCTAATCGCTGATTTTAGCATAAGGAGGTCATTCTGGATCGTCTGGGTAGGTCCAATGCAATTGCTCAGGTTCTTTCATGTGGAAGAAGGAGGGAGAAGATCAGAGTGAGAGGGATATATGAAGATGCTACACTGCTGGCTTTAAAGATGGAGGGAAAGGCCATAAACCAAGGAATGCAAGCGACCTCTAGAAGCTGGAAAAGGAAAGGAGACATATTTTCTCCTAGACCCTCCAGAAGGAACACAGCCTACCAACATCTTAATTTTAGCCCAATGAAACCCATTTCAGACTTTTAACTCCAGAACTATAAGATAATAAATTTGTTTTGTTTTAAGCTACTAAGTTTTTGATAATTTTTAAAGAAGATTTTATTTATTTAACAGAGAGAGAGAGAGCACAGGCGTGTGTGTGTGCAAGCGGGGGGAAGGGCAGAGGGGGAGGGAGAGGAAGAGGGAAAGAATCCCAAGCAGACTCCATGCTGAGCGCAGGGCTCTATCTCATGACCCTGAGATCATGACCTGAGACAAAACCAAGAGTCGGATGCTTAACTGAGTCACTCAGGCACCCCAAATTTTTGGTAATTTTTTACAATAGCGACAGCATGCTTCTGCCACACAAAATGGCCTCTTAAATTTTAAATGTTGTTTGCTACCTCAGAGCCTTTACACATACTATTCCCCAGCCAACCCTCTACCATTCCTTGTCTGCCTGGCAAATTCTGTTCATTCCTTAAAACCTTATTCAGATATGACCTCCTCTAAAAAGTTTTCCTAATTGCCCTGCCTCCACATAGACCGATTTATTTCCTCCTTTGTATCATAAATGGTTCTAGGAGAATCAATCACAATCACAATGACACAGATACACTCGGTTTTTCCTATGTTAGCAAACCACAAAATGGTGGTTTGATAACTTTGTATTTTTCCTGTGGCTACACCTTCAAAGTGCCCATCTCATGCCCTTAATGAATCATCACGTGTTTCTGGGGTACTAACACGTGCCAAAGTGCTTGGAATGTAAGTGTATACCATGCCCCACTTCTGTAAAACTTTCTTTGACTATTCATTCGGGTCCACAGGTCCCCCAATTTATTTGTGACTCTCTTCTAGGGACAACCATAAGCCAAAGAGTGACATAACCAAATGTGAGCTTACCTGCCCTGGTCTCTTTTTCAAATCATTTCTCTTCCCAGGGTGGTACTCTGTTCCCACTTTCAGGCTTGAGATGATGGCCTTCCTGATGTCCTGTTCATCTTTTAAGACCCAGGCTCTTAGGAAGTGTCAGGCACTTTCACTATGGCTCAATAACACGACGGCTAGATGACCATCACCGTCCTGTCTCCATAATTCAGTAATTCCAAGGCACTGTGGCTGATGAAGTACAAGATACTCTTATTCCCCCTGGATAGCTGCACTTCAGTATAGAGCCACTCTTTGAGTCCAGCTCAGTGTGTTAGTCTCTCCTACTATGAGAAATTCAGATATTAGGGAGGGTAGGCAGGGAAGGCTTATCGTTTGTCTACATCTTACTAGGCATCTTCTAATTGCTCCAAATCACCCCAACACTGGAATACACCATCTCTTACCATCGCCTGTGTTGTGTTTCTTGTTAAGTTTGCTATTTGAATCAAAGCATGGTGAGCAGTCTGCTTAAAGGCAAAACTCAAAGGCCCATCGAGGGGCCTTTGTACTTTCAGTTCATTCGGTTGTTCATAGATGGTTTGAACAATGTGTCACACAGCCACTAAATTTTCTTGTCCTTTAGAAAAGCATGTAATCTGAACTTTAAGAAATAATTTAACATGGTCACTAAAAAATACTGGTGGAACACATTTTAGTGTATTTGAAGAGTGAGCTCAGAAAGAAAAACTGGGAATTTTATATTATTGATGGAAACAAAAGAGAAATGTTAAGAGTTGCATAATAACCATAGCCAACAGCCAAGTTTCAGCTGTGCAGATTTCATTATCCTGAGCTCTTAATCACCAGTCCTAGGCAGGCAGGAGCTGCTCTGTGCATAATATAAACATCTCAGCTGGAATGGAGAGTGGGTCCAGATCTGGGAAAGAGACAGTCAGGGTTGGGCTGCACTTCCCTAAATCAAAAGTTTACAGAAATGTATCTCCAGGATAAAATTGCCTTTCATCGTGCAAATCAACAATATTTTTTTCAACTGAAAGTTTTGATTAAAACAGAAAGGAAAAGAGTTTAAGTAACAGAAAGGACAGCGCATGTTAAGTCCAGGATTACAGATAATACAGAGGTACTTTTTTAAACATCCACTTGTTATCCTCGCCAGAGCCCTGTGATAATGGAGACCTACACAAGATCACACTCTTTTTTTTTAAACTCGATGTCAGTGGGGGAGGTGAGCCAGGATTAGAAATAAACTTGCTATCTATCTACTGCTCTTAATAAATGCTGCCCCAGTTGAAAAATAAAGAACAGATAAAAAACTTAGCTTAAAAGATGCATAAAAAATTCAGGATAGGTTTCAAAACCACCATAAGTAAACTGTGTGCTATCTTCTAGACATACTGGGTGACTTTTGTCTACAAATATGCTGACTCTGCTCTTGCCACTCTGCTCAGATGTCCTTTCTCATGCCCCTGACCTACCACTGAAATTGTTCTGCACCTTTAGGACTCAGGCCGTCTTTTTTTTTTTTTTAAAGATTTTATTTATTTACTTGACAAACAGAAAGCGAGAGAGGGAACACAAGCAGGGGGAGTGGGAGAAGCAGGCTTCCGACTGAGCAGGGAGCCCGATGCGCAGGGCTCCATCCCAGGACCCTGGGATCATGACCTGAGCCGAAGGCAGATGCTTAACTGAGCCACCCAGGTGCCCCAGGCAGTCTTAGTTCAAGAAAGAATAGGCTGAGCACTTAGTGAGCGCCGGGCCCCTAGGACAGGTACACAGCGGTAAGCAAGCTGGGTGTGGCTCTTGTTCTCATGGACCTCGCAGTCAGGTGGGAGAAACAGGTAGATGTAATCATAACCTTGATTTAAGTTCCTCGAAGGAAAAGGAAAGGGTGTTATGAGAGAAAATAATGGGTGGGAGGCCTGCAGGAAAGACAAGGGAGGCCTCTTTGAGGAGGGCCCACCTTCTTGCTACCTGAAGGATGAGCAGGGCCCAGTCATGAGATTGCAAAGAAGCAGGCCTGCAAGAGCTCAGGCCTGCAAGAGCTGGGGCCAGGGGAACTGGAGAGGGGAAGGTTGGAAAGAAGGCAGGGGCCATATCACACGCGGCCTTTTAGGCCACAGGAGGGAACTTGGGTTTTATTCTAAATGCAGTGAGAAGCCACTGAAACGTTGTGGGCAAAGGAGTCACGGGTTCTGATCTGCTTTTGAGAAGCATCACTGATACCTCCAGGACTGCTGTGTGGGGAGCAGCGGCAGAAGGACCAGTGAGGATGTTCCCAGGTTCTCTGGGGGGTGGGGGGGAGCGTTTGGACCAGGAATCAGCAGAGATGGAGCTAAGTAGATGAACACAAGTTATATTTTGGAAGAAGATGCACTTAAAACATTCTTCCTTTATACTAGCTCCTCAGATATTTACCAAATTCTGATTTGTTAATATTGACAATTATGCTGACATGTATGTACTTGCTTGCATCTCACTAAGACTGTACATTTTTTGGCAATAGAGACTGTTACTCATCTTTAAATTCTCAAGTCTTTTCAATGCCTTGGCCATACGTGGCTTTCAATTAATATTTGTTCAATAGGATATAAAAGTACAGCCATTCCACCTTCCTCAGGAAACCTTCCCCCTGGATCTGGCAGCGAACTTGCACTCAGCTATCTCTGGTGACTGATCACTAAGCCTATGGCCTCAAGAGCAAAGGCGTGTGGCTAAGCCCACAGTCAGTGAGAGGAACACCTTGAGGGACATCTGTGTGGCCCATCATGAGAGCGGTATTTGACAGATGGCATCACACCAGCCATGGCTCCCCATCAAGAAGAGCATCAGTAACTATGGGAACACCAGGGACGAAGGACCAGTCCCCTCCACCAAACGATAAGGCAGGGGGCAGAAGGAGCCCCAATAGAGGCAGGCAGGAGCTTAGGGCTGAAACTGATTTAGGAAAAAAAAAGGAATGTGATCATTTATTTTGTTCTAGTGCCTAGAGACAATTTATGAGTCTTAATACTATTTACATATAAGGGTCTCATAAAATTCCCATCAACTTTTGGACTTTAACATCCGCATTCAAGGGATTTCTAACTCTTTGGGTGAGGTCAGTGATTGGCTGGCAAAGAAGGGGAGAATGGAGGCACATGTACCCACTCCCTATGGAGAAGGATGTATCATTGACATGAAAGTGAATCTTGAATGAGGAAATTCAATCTCTGCTAAAAGACATCACAAGAGGTAATTCGTTGGACTTGAAGGCAAGACAGCATTGGAAGAATACATGCATTGGATCCCCTGCTACCTGGTCTCACTGAAATTAACCTTATTCTCCACAGATAGCAGACTCCACGACAGTACCAGAATAAGGATAACGAGTAGCCATATACCCGAAATTGGAAGGATTTCTGCCACACTCACTGCCATGGTGCCCAGTCACGGAAGACCAGCAGACTGCCCATTTCCACAGGGAAAAGAACTGGGCTGGGCGGTAAGCAGGATGCCCCTCCCCACAGATGCCCATGGTCTGGAGTAATGAGAGCTGGCTTGAGTTGGGACTGAGGTAGAAGAGCAGGCTGTGGAGCCACTGGAAAGCCATGAGGAACCCTGCACGCTGTCCTGGGAAAGGAGCAGCCCCAGTGATTGCCCCTGGCTGAGAACGAGCCAGGTAGACAGCACTGAGCATGGGAAAGACTTATTTTATTTTGTTTTTCTTCCTGCTTACCCAGGCGGTTTCAATTTCGACACTGCAACAGAAGTGATGGGTCTTGTTAAGGGGAAAGGGATCGGGGTAGGGGTACCACCTCTAAGACCGACCACTAGTATATCTTCAGTGGTGACATCCCTCACTGCTCTTCTTAAGTCAACCCTCCACAGTTCCCTTGACCCGTACGATACTGAATAGTGTGGCCTGTCCACTCTGGAACTGGGCGGGTTCACTCCAGAGCCCTACCTTGGTCTCCAACAGAGCCCTGGTTATCCAAGCACTGAATATACTTCAATCCTTGGTCACCGGGAATCTTTTTCTATATGGCTGAAGTAAACAGACCATTCACCATATGGTCTATTAAAGACCCTGACACGCAGAAAAGGACAAGAAGTTAGTTAGCCAAAGACATAGAGGAAAGGTCTTCTACTGAAGTAGTTGTGCTATAAGGAACAGCAGAAAAAAAAAGTTTTTAAAAAATATCTGTTGTTGTTAGGGAGTTTGGTTGGTACAACCTATGCTTTGGGGGATTTTTGTCCTTATGGTGGGTTAGTCAACTTCTGTAAATGTGCCAAGAACACTTGAAAGTACACTCTCTTATCACAGTTTTTTTTTTTTTTTTAATGTGGGATAGCATGTAGTTGATCATGCAAAAGAAGATAATGCAGGTGTGTAAACTAACAGCAGAGGAAGCTACCAGCAGGCAAGAAGACACGTAAGGGCCATGTTTAAATGAAATACAAGACAGCCAAATTACAAACCATAGTGGCAACAGGAAATAGCCTTGAAGATGCAGTAGAATGGATTAGTGAGGGTCAGGTAAAACGTGAGAAGCTCTAAGTATAGGAGGAAGGCCATGTGAAAATGATGTCGCGGAAGATAATAAAGAGGCTGACAGTCAATAAGCAATCCCCAGAATACTATAGGGCTTCTGGAGGAACTCAAGGAGTAAAGTGTGGTTTAATAGAACAAAATTTTCCCAATACAAAAAGGAGGATGGGACATGGAGAAGAAGGAGAAAAAGAAAAGAAGACTCTACATCTATACATTTTTCAGTAAAACATTTAAATAACGATGCCAGAAAAATGATATAATAACCCTACAAATACCTTAGCAAAACATCTTCTAAAACTAATGGCCAAAGACATTTCTTTCTATAAAGAAATAATAATATGGATGACCACACACTTCACCAATGCACTATTTTAAGACAACAGAAAAACACATAGAGAGCCTTCACAGAAAAAGGACATAATCACAAGTTTCTGAATCTGGTCAAATTGTTATTTATGTAAAGGGAACATAAAGCTATTTTTAGATATCAAAGACTCAGGGAGCAAAAACTCAGATTTCTTTAAGGAATGAAACTGCTCAAAGATACTTGACAAAACACCCAGAGATGATTCAAAATTAAGAACTAAAAAAAAAAGAGGGGGGCATCTCAGTTTAAAAGGACTATGGAAACCAAAACCAACTGAAAATGTAAAACTAGCCTTCACTGTTATTTTGATTTTGGTTTCAAAGTGGTATAGAAAAAATATCTCTAAAAGATAAACAGTAGAAAAAGGGCAATTCACAGTAAATGCATAACAGTAATAATGAACCTTCACAAACCAAAAGGCATACAATAAAAACGAAGAAAAACTCTAGAAGGAGAAATTAATGAAAATAAGTAACATGTGTGAGATAAAGAATCAGAATCAACATTAGATTAAGAAAACAAAAATGAAAAACAACACATGGAGGGCTTGAATAGCCTAAAAAGTAGCGATAAATGAACAGCTATCCCACATTAAAAAAAAAAAGAAACTATGATAAGAGAGTGTACTTTCAAGTGTTCTTGGCACATTTACAGAAGTTGACTAACCCACCATAAGGACAAAAATCCCCCAAAGCATAGGTTGTACCAACCAAACTGCCTAACAACAAAAAAGTAAGTGAAAAAGTTAAAAGGAGAGGTTTTATTGACAGCAACAAAAAAGAAAACCTGAACCACTCAGCAATTTAAAAAATACTTCCTGATATATCCATCTAAAGAAACAACTTCATAAACAGAAAATGTTTTAAAAGCAAATATATTAGGGGCGCCTGGGTGGCTCAGTTGGTTAAGCATCTGCCTTGGGCTCAGGTCATGATCCCAGGGTCCTGGGATGGAGTCCTGTGTGGGGAATCCCTGCTCAGTGGGGAGTCTGTTTCTCCCTCTGCCTCTCCCCCTTTTTCTCTCTCTCTCTCTAATAAATAAATAAATAAAATCTTAAAAAAAAACCCAAATATGTTTATCACATCTTTATTAAGAACAAGAAAAAAATGAAAACCACACAAATCCATGACAAGTGAGGGAATAATTAAGGTCTTGCTATCTGATCTTGGGCCAATGACTTAATCTCTCTAAACTTCTATTTCCTTATCTGTAAACTGGGGATAATTGCCTCCTTGGATGGGGTGTTGTAAAGATTAAATTAGATAATGCTTGTAAAGTATTTAATCACTATGCTTGCCATCAAGAGAAAAGCCAACAAGTCTTATCTATTAAGATTGTCATTATTTAAAATCATGTTTCTGTTGAGTTTGCAATCATATGGAGAAAGGCTAATGCTACACTATCAGGGGGCAAGTGCAGGACAGCAATCTAAGAAACAGTGATGGAAACTAGACAAAATAAGCAAATAGGTTTGAGTTACACAACTCAAACAGAATTGGGCCTCCTCGCTCTCTCACGCTAAGTGCCATCTTAGCACAGTGACCCGGCTAAAAGAAACACAAATGTGAGTTTTAGAAAGCCAGGAAACAACATGGGTATTTAAGAATAGAGGGGTGTGGTTTACATGACCTATCAGGCATGCAGCAAAACTCCTAGTAAGTTTCTTTGGGATGTGTCCCTGAGGAGTCCCACCTCTCCTGGCAACTGGTCAGGTCTGTCCTTCTGCCTCTCGGGACTCCAGCTACTTTCACCTCAGATGCCTCTCCATCACCTCTGACAGGGCTGGCCATTGCTCTCTGCTTCTCTCATTTGTATCTCCATCATTATTCCCCTCCACCATTTAAATGGATCTCCCTTGGACCCACCCTTTTTTCTTTTCAGGGGGAGGGGCAGAATGGGTGGATAGTAGTATGTAAATACTTAACATTTAATAATTGTGTCTCCGTCATTGAGAGGGAAGCTGTTCTTCCTGCAACAGCAATATATGGAAGGTAAATTGGAAGGAAGTACACTCAACAGATAACAGTGACTGTTGTTGGGTAACCGGGCTATAACTTGTCATTTGTCTACTTCCCTTTAGTTTCCAAATTTTCTATGATGAAAATCTATTACCTTTTTAAAAAAAATTGAGATAAAAGTCTCCTGTCATAAAACTCACCTTTTTAAAATATACAATTCCAGGGTTTTTGCTATGCTCACAAAACTATACACCCATGTCCTCTATCTAATTCTAGAGCATTCTCATCATCCCAGAAAGAAACACTGTGCCCATTAGCAGCTATTCTGTTCTCCCCTCCCTGCCTGGAGCCACTAATTCACTTCCTGTCTCTATGAATTTGCCTATTCTGGACATTTTTTATAAATTAAATCATACACCTATGCAGCCTTTTGTGTCTGTCTTCTTCTATTGAGCACAATGCTTTCAATTTCATCCATGTTGCAGCATGTATTTGCACTTCATTACTTTTTATGGATGAATAATATCCTCTAAGTGTATTCTATAATGGGGGAGATATTTTCGCTTTTTAAAAAAACTAATGAGTACATAAGTATAACCCTTGATTGTTAACTCTAATAAGAGTACAGATACAAGTCAATACTAATACATGATTTTTGATGATGTATAAATTGTTCTTCAGAATCATATATTTATAAAGCTCTGTGAGGCTGCTTAACTTGTTTTTTTTCTGACTCAGGCTCTCAACTGAAAAAAACCCCACAGGAATCTAAAAGATCATCTAGCTGAATATCAGACAAAGAAATTGAACCATATAGAGAGACAGCTGTGGACACCCAGGACACATATATATTTCAAACAGAAGATGAAAAATTCTTGGCTTTTAAATTTTGAGTGTTCAGAGGGAATATTTACAGTAACTGAAATGAGCAATTTTAAAAAATTGTTTGGAAGCATATCATATGAAATATTCTGCGACAATCAATTGTAGTTAAGATATTTTAAGCTTGGATCAATATAGTATAATTCAGCTTTACATTCATTAAAAGAAGAAAGAAATTCCCAGTTTGTTTGTATGCATGTGATGTATGTATTTGTGTACCTGCAAATCACAAACATATAAATATTGATGCACATTCAGCGCACGAATTTAATGTTATAATCTTTACTTGGAAAGGCAGATTCTACATATTTTTAGTTACAAGGGAGATAGCTTGATTAAAACTCATTGCAGCTAGTTCTTATAAAGCTAAGGGTTCAGTAAAAAATAAAATTCTGTAAATGAATGGCTTACCCAGGACATAAAATTTGGAGCATTTCAAACACACAGAGGGTGTAGTGGGGTGCTGACCAGAAGTGGGGTACTTGGTGATACCGACTTCTTGATCTAGATGCTAGTTCCATAGATATGTTCAGTTTTCACAAATTCATCAAACTGTATACTTGGGATCTGTATACATTTCTCTTTGTCTGTTAAACTTAAATATATATTTTTAAAGTTAAAAAAATTGAAACAATAGAAGACACCATGCATCGATTTTGGAGGGCCTGTGTGTGAACCTCAGCTAAGGGCTGGATCAGGAAGCTTTGTCAAGAATTAATAATTAAAATACTGGTTAAGTCTTCAGAGAGATGTCAAAGTTCTAAGTGCTCACTGGAGAAAGCTAGTATCAAGTCTGTAAACTGGATATGCTTAAAAATCCATCCTCATGAAGAAAAGTCTCTGTAGTGCTCTGTAGTAACTTGTTCATTGAAAGCATTCTCTAAAGATGTCAATGGGTCAGCTTCTGGAGTACTGGAGAGACCACTTGCCATGAAGCCTTCACATATGATGACAATGAAGCAATTGCATTTAATCATTTAGGAGACTATAATATGCCCACTAGGATTAGGTTATGCTCTGATTCAGACAAATGAAGAAAACTGTCCCCCCCTCACCAAGGATTTCTTAGTAAAATTGGATCATAAATACAAAAGTGTTGGTGGACAAAAAACAGACTCTTTAAAATCTCATATTTTATTAGAGGTTTTGGCTGACATCAATGCATAGATTCCAGCTAATAATTTCAGGACACGTTCCTATTCCCTCTAACTCTAGGTAGGAGTTATAACGTGAAAGATTGTACATTTTTTAAAAGCGGAATGAGGCACTGTTTGTGGGAGTAGAAAAATAATACCATTATTCTGGAGTGCACCTGGCACTCAAAAAACTTTAAAATGTCCATAACTTCCATCCAACTATAAGACTTTATTCCTAGATAAATAATTAGGGTAGACAAAAAGATTCCATTAAAGGAAAGTTATTACACCACTATTTGTGGAAACAAAATACTGCAAACAATTTTAGAAATCTAGCCATGCGGGGCTGGAGGCGGGGGTTGGTTAAAAAAACTCCCAACAATAAATGTCCACATAATAGGGGAGTATACAGCCAACAAAATGTGTTAGAGGAGTACATTTTTTTGTCATATATGTTCATGATAAACATTTAAATGAAAAAAAGGTGACAGAAGAATTTACAGAATAACACCATTCCTTAAAAATTATGTACCTAAATACACACAGCAACATTTGGGATAAACATTCAAATATTAATGCCAATTGGGATTATAAGTTGATTTAATCTTTTTCTTTTTTCCTATCTATATATTCCATCTTTTCTATAATAACAAAGAAATTTTATAACAAAAAAATTTACAGAAAAGTGAGGATGGGGAGGTTGGACAACCAGGGACTAGAATATTTATGTGTGTGAGCATACATTCTTCCTTCATTATGTGGAGTTCATGTGTACTCTTTGCCTCCTCTCTGCATATCTTGGGAGCTTTAGGTGAAGTGCCTTCCAGGGCCTGCTGCTCCAGGAACCTTTCTTTTAATGCTGAGCAGCCATCCCACTCATCAACAAAATCATCCTGGAGCTCCCAGTCATTCAGATCCCTTGACTTAAATCAAAGAAACTAACATCTCAATAGATCCCCCCCCCCCCCCCCCCCCCCAACTACACAGTCACTCATCCTAGAACAATGTAGCAAGAATACACCTGCTGAACACCAGGTATAGGAAGAAGCCAAAGGGAAAACCTCCTTCTCTAATCTTTCCAGATGGAGTCATCAGATTTTGGAGATTTCAGTTCTCTTTCAGAGGAGAGCTGCTGGTCTACTTCAAATAAATGAATTTTTAAAAATATTAGAATCTGAAATATTCTCAGGGTTCGCTGTTGATTTTTGTTTGATATACACAAAGGGAAAAAATTCCCCTTCATTGAAGCCTCTTTCCAGGAGCCTTAATGATCAGCTGCCAAATTTAGCCTTGGCCGCATCTCCACTGTATCTATTATTCCTCCATGCTATTGATGTGAGGCCAAATCTCATCCCTATTTAGAGTGCACAAGAGCCGGTGTCTTGATGAAAGGGGCAGTTGGTGAACGTAAATTGAAAAGAGCCAGGAGAACATACTATAATGAATGGAAACACATAGCTTCATGGCTTATGGTACTAAAATTACATTCACACAAAAGATTCAATAGCCTTGGTCATATTATACGAGAAATAAGGGAGGAGGGGGGAGTTGTAGAGAAGGCAGTCAAGAGATCAGCTACTTATTAGAATCACTGGGGGAATGTTTAGTTTTACTTTAAGTACGGTTGCCTGTACAAGAATATTCTTTTTTCCCTAAGGTTTATTTATTATTTTTTAGTAATCTCTACACCCAACGTGGGGCTCGAACCCATGACCCCGAGATCAAGAGTCACACACTCTTCTGACTGAGCCAGCCAGGCGCCTAAAGAATATTCTTGACAGCACTATTCATAATAGCAAACAGCTGGAAACAACCCACCAGCAGTAGAATGGATAAATAAATAATAAACTGAGCTCCAGTCATAATGGGATACTACACGGCACTATAGTAAAATGGATGAACTCCTGCTACATACATTATGAATAAGCCTCCCAAACACAATATTGAGGGGAAGAAACGAGACACTAAAGAGATTTTGTTTATGTAAACGTTCAAAAGCTGGCACAATGAATCCATGGTATTGGAAGTCAAGGTAGTGGTTACCTTGGTTGGGAAGTGGCTGGATAAGGATTTAAAAAGAGTTTCTGGGTGCTGGTGATTTTCTGTTTCTCTATGTCGTACTGGTTATGTGGGTATGTTCAGTCTGTGAAAATTCTTTTAAGTTATATACTTCTGATTTTTGTATTTTTCTTCAAATAAGATACATGTCAATAAAAATGTTTTAAATTCAGATTCCTAGGCCCTAACAAAAATCTACTGACTGTAGGTTATGGTTTTCCTGGGGTATTCCAATGCAAAGCAAAGGCTGAGAATCACTTGACGGGATGATCTACATCCAGTGGTGGGCTGGAGCCAGCCCCCACCAGCCCATGAGAACTGGTTATTAAATTTTCAGGATTTTTACAAAACTGTTAAAGCATAATGTACAGTTGTCAAGTCACTATGTTGTACATCTGAAATTAATGTAACACTGGGTGTCACTGTCCTTCAATAAACAAACAAACACATAAGTAAATTAGGGTCAGTATTAAAAATTAAATTATACCAAATTTTGATTAAAGAAATTATACTAAAAACAAAGGTACTAAATTCTCAAAACTCATTGTTTTCTAATTATTTTATTACATTTTACTATTACCTACATTTTGGGGTTATTTATGCCAATTTTATCTGTATGGTGGAAATACTAGATCACAGTGGGCTACTGGGCCATCTCTCCCCAACTCCACACTCAGTCACAATGGTAGCTTGAAATTGGCCGTGGTGGGAGTCTTTATACCACAGAAATTGGCAACCACTACAATTCAGGGCTTGCTTTGTTGTTTTGTTGCTTGTCTTGACTTAAGAAAATGATTAAAAAATCCTAACAATGCAGATTAAACTTAAAAGTGTATTACATGTGGAGCTGTTACATTGTGAATAATACATTTAAGGAAATATCTTTACACTATTTAAAAGCTATTATCCGGTTCAGCAAAGAAGTTACTCGTATCTTTGATAAATGAGTACAGTTCTGACATGTCTTTGTTGTTCCACTTTTATCTTGCTCATTAACGTAATGGAAAATATCAGCCAAAATTTATATGGGAATTACACCCCTTCATCAATTGTACCACAGGTAGGTTATGGATAAAAAAGTTCAGCAAAAAACAACCAGCATTCCATAAAATCCAACTAGCTTTATGGAATTTACAATAAAGAGTATTGTCTATTTTTTTTATTATTTGCAAAGTGTATGCTACATACATTCTTTGTCAGTAAAATTTATAATCAACTTATGTATGCACATAAATGCATTCTTTTTTTTCCCAGAGAGCTGGTTGATTTACTAGCACACTGCTGTATATGTACACCCCTTCCATGTTTAGGATTCCATGACTGTCTATTATGATTTAAGAAACAAGCAAACAAAATAAGGTGGGAGTCTTACAGCCTAGAAGGTGTGAGTTTCAGCATAAGCTACAGTAACACCTCGACTTTAGACCTTCACTACTCAAAACTGGCTCCTTAGACCGCCGTTTTGGCATCGATGGGGAGCTTGGGAGAAAGGCATCATCTCAGGTCCCACCCCAGAACTCCTGAATCAGAATCCGCACTGTATCAAGATGCCCAGGGATCTGTATGCACATTAAAGTCTGAGAAGCACTGCTTTACAAACAGACTCCTTGGTATGTACTAAAATTTTTTTTTAAGATTTTATTTATTTGACAGAGAGAGAGACAGGAGAGAGGGAACACAAGCAGGGGGAGTGGGAGAGGGAGAAGTAGGCTTCCTGCAGAGCAGGGAGCCCGCTGCAGGGCTCCATCCCAGTACCCTGGGATCATGACCTGAGCTGAAGGCAGATGCTTAACGACTGAGCCACCCAGGTGCCCCTGAACTAAAATTTATATAACCAATTTGAGACTAGTCATCTCAATCTAGCAATTGGTAATCTGGAAGCGGCTAGCAGCCGGTTCAGCCACTTCCTAAAGCTGAAGAAAAGGACATACATCTTGCAATTTACCTTTGTCAAACACTGAAAGGGAGACTGTGCCGCTAGGAAAATAAAGGCGATCCTGGGCCCCTCGGATTATTAATTTAAAAGCGGGGAGAAAGTACAATAAGAAAAAAATCACCACAGTGGCTTTCCTCCATGTACGTGACAAATAGGACGTGCTGCCAAAGACTTGGTTCCAAAAATCCGAAGCGGGACAGCGAGTGCCACATGACACAGTGTGGCAGCTGGGGAGAGGAGTGTGATGAAACACTTCCCGGAGATGTAATTTAGGCCAGGGTAGTTATCAAGCGCTGAGGTGGAAGGGGAAATTGCTGTGCTTATGTTTTTCCTATCGATAGATTAGTCAGCGACACAGGACGAAAAGACAAGGCCAGAGCACAGACTGCAGCTCCTCACGTTCGAGTTAACTGAAACGACGGTAGGCAAGTCTCACGTATTTTGAAATCGAAAGCAAGAATGTTCTACCGGCAGTAATATTCTCTGGAAGCATTTCTTAGTTACTTGGCTGAAAATATAGTAGTTGCTCTGGGATGCAAGGGTCTATGTGGAAAAGAGGTTTGATGCTTCAACAGTGTCTGCAAGGAAATGGGAGCCACAAACCTCCAAGAGGAGCTTGGTATTACTTCGCAGCAGATACTGAAGCAATAAAATAATTCAAGAATGCCGTGGCAACCCTACAGTGCAAGGAAAACCAATGTAATCGTGACTGGGCCCCTGGGACCTCCGGAGACCACTGGGCACGTTTTTACCCAAGAAGAAAGGTTACTATAACAACCCCTTGCAATGTCAGAATTCAAACAACTCTATTCATTTAGGGGAAAAATGATAACGTTTTCCCTTGAAATACTCTAGGAAGGCAAAGCAGAGAAGAGAACTGTCTCTTACTGAGCACCAACTATGTGCTTTATGTGTATGATTTCATAACATCTGCAGAATCTTCTGAGACGTGATACTGTCCCCACTCTATAGATGAGAAAGATGAGGTCCCAAGAAATACTTACATGTCACATAGTAAAAAGCCAGAGGTGCACAGACAAAATTGAAAAGCTCCATACTCGATTAAACCAGAAGATTCCACAAAGACAAGGCAGAAGAATGGGGAGTGGGGCTGCTATGCTTTGAGTCAGCGGGAGGACTGCTCTGCATTGGCGTCAAGGCAGAGAAATGAGGTTTCTCTTAGTGCCCACTGTATCTTTACACTGCTGGAGTCCTCTTATCGCCCATTTCCAGATCTATCTTAGGTTTCCAATGGATTTCATACTTGATAGTTGTCATTTTGGCTACATGGGAGGGTTTGGAAGACTTGGCACTTTTCAGGCAGTGTTAATGTACTAGAAGTGAGTCCTGGGCTGGGACTTGGGAACCCGGGTTCACGTTCCGCTGCATCTGTTACCACGAGAGTGGGTAAGCTAGATCATTTCTCTGGGTGGCAGGTTTTTTCACTTACATGAGGTTGTCTTAAGTATCTCTGAGGACTTTTCTGGATGCATGAGTCCACCCTCCATGACTCAACTGTTTAAGATTTGACTTCAGTCAAAATATATTATAAATGACCTGGAGACTTAACAAATTTGTCCAGACAGGCCTGCTATGTGGTTCAAGTTAGATCAAAAACAGAACTAACAAAACAAAAAACCCCGTAAGAATAATTATTTAACTCCTGTGTCTACCATCTGCAAAAATAACCTGGGATGAAATGGTTTAAAGTGTTTCTCTCCCCTGCCCTCCAGGAGTTGATTTAAAGCAAATACATATTCAAGTTCTTAGGCAGACCTGGGTGCAAATCTAAGCTCTACCTTCTGTTAGCTCTTTGAACTTAACATATCTGAGTTCCATTTTTTTTGTTTCTGTAAATTGGAATTGGTAATTTTAGTTGAAATGCAGTAAAATGTCTGGCATCTAATAGGCTCATAATAATCACTGGTTATTATTATTCCAGTGTTCCTTAGGGGTTTGGACTATGCTTCAACAGTGTCTGCAAGGAAATGGGAGCCACAATTCAAAGGAACTTTCCTCACAGAGGGATGGAGCCTGAGATGGTAACCTCATTAGTATGGGGAACTCGGCATTAACCTGTGTCTATGCAATAAATAAGGACAGGTGCAGAGTGGAGAAATGGAATTGCTTCTTCTGTACCTACTGGCAGCTCTTTCTTTCTTTGCAAAACTTCTGAATTCACCCCTTAGTGGACAGACCCTTACCAGAGACATGCTAATGTACTAGATGGGACAGCTGGAGGGAGTATTTGGAGACAGAAGTGTCCTGGGACATCTGGAGAGAGTGGCTATCATACCCACAGTTCATGTCAGTTTATTTATTTGCCTATTTTCCAATTTCTGCCCTATGTGCACAAGGAACACAGGATTTCAGGAAGAGGAGGTGGTGACTTTGTTTATAAATGAAAAAAAATAATTCGGAGGCTGATATATAACACTAACCAGTCCATACACATCCCGTCCATTTGAGTGACTGCCTCTTGGTCTTCCCAGCAAAGCTTCCCTTCCCCCTCCCCCACTCTCCCACCTCCTCCCCCTTTCTACACAACATAAGCCACTTTTCGTGACTTAAGTTTCCTTCCTTGTCCAAGTTTTGTTTTGGTGTTGTGAGGCTGGTGGGAAGCCTGAGTGGAGAAGAGAAGATGAACACAAAAACCAAATTCAGATCACCTGTACTCTCTGAACCCAATTACACGAAGCAAGATTGAGGCCTTCAAACAACGAGACTGAAATGCCTGTTTTCTAAAAGAAGACCAATCAAAAAGATTTTTTTTTAATTCCTCTGTTTTCTACCGGCAAATTTCCCGAGTGAAGAACAATAAAATTTCAAGTATCTCCATCCACGTTTCAAGATAGGTCAAGCATATGAACCAAAGCCTTCTGAAGTTCAATAAAGCAAATGAATGATTGCTATTTAAATTATATTAGGGATAACATACTAATTATAAGGTCTTGCTAACATCTGACTCAGAATATAATTTTACACTTTATTTATTTTTAGGTTTTTTTATTTTCTAAATTCTCTGCCCAACATGGGGCTCGAACTCAGGCCCCCAAGGTCAAGAGTCACATGCTCTACTGACTGGGCCAGCCAGATGCCCCTAATTTTACTTTTTAAATAACTCACAGGTTTATAGTTGCTATACTGGTATTTTTATGACACAACACTGCCGCAGTTAACTAAGTATCAGTTGATGGTGAGGTCTTAACCTGCAATGGGATCTTCTCAGTGTTCTTATGATCTATTCTGTAATGATACACTGTAGAACAACTTGTATAGGACAAAGCTGTTATAGGACAGCTTATAACAACCCCTTAAATGCTTAAAGGTATCTCTTAGCTAATTAAGCTTTTAGGGCTATTAGCTTGAGCTGGGATATCAGTACATTTTTTAAAAGAGAACATATTAAGGTTTTCTTTACTAATTTGTTCCCCATTTCATTATTTGTTTACTCCTTTATATAATGCTGCCTAAGAAGGATTGACTACTGTTAGAAATTATTCTACAAAGGGCGCCTGGGTGGCTCAGATGGTTAAGCGTCTGCCTTCGGCTCAGGTCATGATCCCAGGGTTCTGGGATCGAGTCCCGCATTGGGCTCCCTGCTAGGCGGGGAGCCTGCTTCTCCCTCTGCCTCTGCCTCTCTCTCTCTCTGACTTTCATGAATAAATAAATAAAACATTTAAAAAAAAATTATTCTACAAAAAGTAGGCAAGTTGGGAAGAGAAGGCTGTCAATCCTGGTAAAAACTGAAAATGTCCTGCTTAATCTTTACTGGACATTTTCAGGATTTTGGTTGGGATTTATCTATTATGCATCCAAATTTATCTATATGTCACATTTTAGACAAATTAAGGTTCCAAAAGGAATTGAGTACTTTAAAGTATCATGCTAAATAGTAATGCTTTCTCAAAGATGCTGTGCAGATTCAAACAGCTCACAATTTTGTTACAATGCTTTTGAAGCAATAACACCTTTGAATTTGAGATACTGTAATTTAGCAGTTCTCTCCCTGTTCGGTTGAAATTCTACCTTCTGTCTTTTCCTAAACTCTCACTCATTTATCATCTATCCAGACAAAATATGTGCTTGAAATTTCTTCCACGCATACATGGAATTGCAAAGTAATTCCACAGAGTGGAAAATGTTGAACTTCTCGTAAATGTACCATTGACCTCCCAATTCAGTATGGGAGGTCATGTATGACCTGTATGATCTTGATTTATCCTCTAATTTTTCATACATGAATGTTTAATATCTTGCCTTTTAAATCTGTTTGTTAAGATCTTTAAGATCAGAGATCCCCTGATAAAAACTTTCTTAAATCTTAGTGCTATGCCAGAAAGTACACATGAATACTTACTATTACACCATTTTATTTAAGAGAAGGGTGTTTATTCTTTTGCAACAGTTGGGCTGTTTCATGTTATTATATGAACTGTAATTACCAACTTATCTTAGGCAACTCACTTAACCTTTCTTGGCCCCAATTTCCCTACTAGAGAAGAATTTTTCAACTGGAAAGTCTAGGTTTTAGTGTAAGACAGAATTTTTAAAAAATCCTAGTTCTTCCATTTCCTAGAAGTAGGAATGGAATATATTATCTAACTTCTCTGAACTTCCAATCAATTGTTCACCTGTCTTTTGGGGATCAAGAGAATAGTTTCACCTCATAGGGTTTTGTTTTTTTTTAAGATGCAGAATGAGAACATAAATGTAAAGAATGCGACAAATTATCCGAACTTTGGTTTATGCTAAAAAAATATGAGCTATTATTATATCAAGTTTCTTCCAGCTCTAGAGTGCTAAGACTAGAAGTAAAACCTTAATTATCAAGCACCCAAATCCCCAGCATCCTCAGTGATTCTGACAACCCTTTGACCCCCACCCCTCCACAAAAGTCATAAAGTACAAACCGATTCAAGGTTCATTTTAGTACCATTTACTCGCAGAGTAAAGAGAATAATTTTATTAATCACTGAACTTGTGATGTTCATAACTGAGTCCATGAAAAAATGGTAAAGACAAATTGTTTTAAGACAAATGACTGAGAAACTTGTTCTGAAATCCATGCTCAGAATTAGACACAACATGTCATCAATCTACGGTCATGGGTTTGCACCGAGACACTGACCTGGCTTTCTGGAAGTGAAGAACAGAACACCCTGCTGACAGCTGGACTTACCTACATAAAAGAGAGAAACACTTGTAAGTCCTACTGCTGACCAGGAGCACATGGGGAGCCACCACAATTTTCAACACACAATATTCTCCCCTCTACCCCCAAAGGGCAGAATCTGCTTTACTTTTGCTAAGTGCCAGTATTGAAGTGGCATTTCTTTGGGTCAAATACATCCTGAAATAGCTAGGTTAACATTTTGTAGCATTTGTGAAAATATATTTCTGAACATTTGGGGATGATACAAAAAAAAAAAAGCACTTGGCCCAAACCCACAGATAGGAACAAGGAAAACGTTCCAGGCATTTTACCATACAGAAGTCATAGAAGTGGACACACTATTCCTCCAAAATAATATTTTGGGGCAATATCATCATAAGTAAAAGATGAAATGATTCTACTTTTTCCTATTAAATTGTATTTGTATAGTTTATAAGTTGTGATACTGGGCCGATGGCATCAAATTACCTGTGTTTCTATTTTCACCTCTGTGATCACACACAGCCCTAAGTACTTAAATTTACACTACCTTCAACATTTGGAAAAATAACAACCAATGGGTAAGTTTAGAAGAATGCTGCCCATGATTTTATTGCTTCCCAATGATTTTTCCAATCTTCCACACTGAGAGGAACTGGTTAAACCCCTTTTCCACTAGTATGTCTAAATATGATCCAGGAATCTCAGAGGCAACCTAATATAATAATTTACTGCCTACTCCACCTGCAGAGCAGTAGGCAGACATTATTTATACTGAAAAGAACTTGTGTTTATTTTCTAACAACCGGTGACTCTTAGGCATCTACAAAGTTACTGGAAAGGAAATGTAATTCCAAATTTCTAAAGAGTGTTTGTAAACAAACTTATCAATGTATGTTTAGAAAAGCCTAGAGCTTGCCGGAGGTTACACAAACACAGCCTATTGGCTATTTATATCTGCTTATAGTGAGAGGACTTTATACAAAGATGAAAACTACTGATAACAATATTTTCTTCAGTTTAGAGAGGATACACAGTACAGTGTAGAATATGCAGCCCAGCCCTGGTTGAGGAGGGAGGAGCCCCAAACTAGAGAGCCTCAAGTTAAGCCTCTGGCTGGGGTCCAACAGAACTGCATGAACAGCACAGGTTGGTGGGAGTTCAAAGTCAAGGCGACTCTTCAGGTCTTAACTTCCTAGAGTTTCCTAGGTCTGGGTGCTTTTGTATATGTATCAACCTTCATGCACCCCCCCCCCCAAGCAAATGTGTACAGTCAGCTCGAATGGCACAGCTTGTGTGCTGACGTGCAAAGCCAAGTCAAAACCCTGAGCTTGGCGCTCCCTTCTAACTTTCTGGCTTGTCCAAGTCTAAATATTGACATTGCTCCTCAGTTGAGATGTTTGATACTGCTGAGGATAGAAAAGGCGCAGCTAAAAGTAGGATCTAATGATATATTTTTACATAGTTGTGCCTTCCTTCCACTTCCACTCCGTTTTTTTTTTTTTTTTTTTTTTTTGGAGAGGGGGTTGGATTCCCTTGTCTGCAACATCTCCCCTCTCCACCCCTCACCCCATTGTTCTCCCCGAAAGCTGAGCACACAGAGACAAGGTAAGGTGCTTTGCAAGCCCCTCATGGCAGCTCCTACTGTTGTCACAGGAACTCACAACAGACTCCACAGACACGGGGTTGGGGGTGGGGAGCGCCAAACTGGGCTGACCAGTCAACTCTCAAGGGGGTGCAAGCGCTAAACGGACGAGCGATCCACCTTTTCGGGTCCTCCGGCTCCCCACCACTGTTCTTCGAAGGAAAAGAGCCCTCCCGTCGACGCGGCACCACCCCCTCCCTGGCGCAGCCAGCCTGCTAAGGGTGCCTGTTGTACATTTTCTCAGCTCCAAGAAGGGGCGCGGCTGTGCGGGCGCTCCTGGAAATCTCTTGTGCTTGCCTCTGATGTGAGGGTTCCCGGCCCCGCCGAGAGGCGAGGGCGGCTCCCACAGCAGCTCGGTCCCACAACTCTCTGTCGGGACGCTGCTGGCCGCGTGGCGCGCGCCCCCCCGCCCCCCGCTGACGGCCCGGGCGGTGGGGGCTCCGCGGCGGCTGCTCGAAGAATAAGTTTCATACCGTAGCGCACTCACGACACAGAACCTACCCTGAAGCCGAGCGAGACGCGAGCTCTCTCCGCCTTCAAGGGTTGGGGGGAGCGGGGGGTCCCCGCCACTCAGCAGCAGCCACGACTGCGCGCGGTCGCGGGTGTGCGGGACCCCTGCGCGCCGCGTGCCGCCCGCCGCCCAACTTTGCACAAAGGCAGCATGGCACTGCCTCGCCTTTCGGGCTCGCCCAGCGCCGCGGCCGCTCTTCCCTGTCCGGGGGAGAGGGGCTCGCCCTTCCCCACCCCAGCCCTCCCCTTCTCCTCCTGCCCCCACCCCGCTCCCAGGCGGGCCAGCCGGGCGGAACCGAGCGCCCGGCCCCGAGCTCCGCCGCCGTGGCGGCCGCCGCTCGCACTGTGACGTTAGCAGCCTTCGCGGCTATTTATATCCACACGATTGGATTTCATTCATGAAACCGGGGCCTGGCGTGGCTGTGCGCTGGGGCGCGGGTGGCAAAGGTGCCTCAGCTTTGCGCAGACCCGGGGCGTGGGGAGGGCCGGCGCTGGGAGGCGGACTGCCCGGGACGAACATGCGCGGAGCACCCGCGCCCCCGACCCTTCTCCCAGGCGGCCGGGAGGGTCGGGTCAGGGCGATCGGGGGCCCCCGTCCCTATTCCCGGCGTCCCACCCACACCCGTACAACTGCTGGCCCTTTGTCCCAGGCTCTGGAAAAGTAAGTTGGGCCACTAACCGGCTGGGCAGCATGGCTTTCTTCCCCCTAGGAGCTGACCGGCCGCGGACTCGGAGGGAGGACATTAGCTTTTGTTTCAAAAGCGAGCCCAGCTGCTGACTAAGGACTGCGTTAGCCCAGCCTCCTCCTGTCCTGGGAGGCTGCACGTGCTGGCGGGCTCCCCCGCTCTGGGTTACCTTCCTCTGTGACTTGGGGTCCCCGCAGGGGGCGTAAGCACGACCTGGCTGTCCCCCCACCCGAGGACGGAGGGGATTTACTACCTCCTGCAAATGGCTGAGTGAGGAAGTGAAATTGGCTTCGGGTCCTCATGGGTTGTCGGAATTCTTGAAAGCCCAGGACAGTCCAATCCTCCTGGTGAACTTTTCTCCTCGCTCTTCTAGGCTGACTGTGACCTCTGAGGACAGGACCAGGGGTGGTCTGTATGCATTCATAGAACAAATACTGTGTGCCCACGGTATGGTAGGTGCCCTGTCCAGCTCTAAGAAAGTGACAATGCACACAACCAGCCTTGTCCCAGCCCTCAAGGAGCTTTCAGTCAGCTTGCTAAAATTAGTGTGCCTTACACTTCCTCACTCCCGGCCTATAAAAAGAGGCAACTGGGGGATAAAGGTATTGATGTGTTCAGCTACCTTATGGAATTCATTCATTTAATAAACCTGTGTGGAGGCTGCTGTGTACCAAGGCGATACAAAGAGGGCAACAGTGTGTCCTTAGTCCCCAAGGAGTTCTCAGGTACTGTGTTCCTGAGATGTTGAAGGGCCGGGGTGGGGGGGTGGGGGTGGGGTGGGGGGGTGGGGGGATGGGTGGGAAGGGAGCCTTTTAAGGGCAACCTGATTCGTTTAAGCCATCCCCATTGAACTGTCTTTGGAAATGGAGTTATTGGTCCATATCTTTGATGCCCAGAAGAGAGGGTAGTGAAAAGTCAAGTATGGGGGTCTACTCGAAGAACTTCAAGACAGAGACATGAGGGGGCGATCATTTACTTGGCACAAAACAAACTTCCTTCGTCTATTTAAAAGTGACCCCATTCTGAAAGGTTTAATCAATACAGATTCTTTTCAGGAACACATTTCTTGGGAAAAGTTAATTAACCCTGTTCATTCCTAGCAATCAGTCAAGGTATTTCTCTTCAAACTGCCCTGGGGGCTAAGAAATAGGGTAGAAACTCAACAGAAACAGAATGAACGTGTATTGCAGCGCTCACATATGACAGGCAATGGTCTAGGAGGTTTAAAACAATTTTCTCAATTAATACGACAACTGATGAGGTAGATGCTATTATCATCATAACGATTTTATATATGAGAAACTGAGGCATGCAGAAGTAAATTTTTTTTTGAGATTTTGACAGCTGCATTTGCACCTGCGTTAGCCTGCACCAAAGCCTTCTTTTATCACTAACCTGCTTTTTGACATCCTGCCTTCCTTCACTTTCTTTCATTTCCTCAGTTATAAATTGAAAGAGTTAAGTGTCATGCTTAAGCAGCAGGCAGAGGCTAGGACCAGAAAGACACCTATACAAATACCCACAGATGGCAGGCTACCATTTGCCATCCATCCCCAGGAAGTACTGAGGCTCAGGTCTTCCAGAAGATGCTTCTTCTATAGGGCCCAAAGAACAAACAGTCATCATAGAACTACCCAGTTTGATGCCTCGATCTGAGGGAAACTGACAGGAAGAACTTCCAGGAAAATAAATTGGTGTAAATGGTAATTCAGATAAGGCAGAGGAAAAGTCACTGTTCTAGGAAGTCTTTCCAAACAAGAATAGTGATCTGAGCAAGAGATTGCCTCAGTGGTGCTTTGCAGCCCCCAAGTTTTACACATAAAACCCCTAATTCTGGAAAAGTGGGAGACAATGAGCAAAAAGTACAGACTATCTTATGCCAAGAGGAAAGGAGAGAAAAGGAACAATACGAAGAATCCCCTGAGTCACTGCCATGAATGTATCCCTGTTCTTGTTATTACCATAAAATAATCCACATTTGCATACTGAAATTGTTGCATGCTAATAAAATCAATACTATTAGCTTTTAAGAAATATTCAAAATTGGTACTTAAGCTTAATTAAACCAACACTGTGTATTTAAACACTTTCGGGATTGTATTGCACAAAAGCACTAATAATTTTTGACTGGCTTTTATGGTAAATACTTACCAAAGTCATGGGATTAAAGAAAATTCCCACAATGAAGACAAAAAACTGTTCCATTATCACAAATGAACTTACACATGCTATCCTCTTTGTATTTGCATCCCCCCAACATTAATCTGTTCTCCATCTCCAGAGTTTTGCCATTTTGAGACTGTTACATTAGTGGGGAACATACAGTTGTTGTTTTGTTGTTGTTGTTGTTTAACTAAGCATAATGCCCCTGAAGTTCATCCAGGGAGTTGCTTGTATCACCAGCTCGTTCCTTTGTATTACTGAGTAAATTTCTATTATGTGGATGTACCAGAGTTTGTCCGTTTGCCTATTGATGTTTCCAGTATTTTGCTATTACCAATAACACTTCTGTAAAGGTTTGTACCTAGATAGTTGTATGAACATAAGTTTTTATTTCTTTGGGATGAATGCCAAAGAATACAATTGTTGGGTCATATGCTAAGAAACTCTCAAGCTATGTTCCAGAGTACCATAAACATTCCCACCACTAATGCACCAGAGGTCTAGTTTCTGTACATTCTCACCAGCATTTGGTATTATCACTATTTTTTTTTTTTTTTTAGTCCACTTGTTCAGTAATTTTGTAGGGACAACTCACTCTTTTAATTTTCATTTCCCTAGTGGCTAATGATTTTGAACATCCTTTCATGTTCATTGCTGCTATCCATATCTCTTTTTGCTGACATATCTGTTCATGTCTTTGGCCTATTTTGTAATTGGATTATTATTATTTATTTATTTTTACTATTAGAGTTTTTTCAAAAATATATTCTAGGATCACAGAATTTTCAAATTGCAAATTAAATACGACCTCAAGATAATTCTATTTTCAATTCAATCACTTGTTCAACATTTCTGTTGCCATCAGTTTTATAGAGAATATTCTCAGATACCTACATAAAGTATCCTCAAGTACTTACATAAAACTCCTATAGAGAGAGCCTTTTCAGGATTATTTTCTAAACCTGCATTTCAGCGGTGGGTAACACGCTCCCGCAGAACCGCCAGCACGTGGCGGCCGTCCAAGGGGCCAAGGCCCCGTCTCCATGCAGGCGCAGACGCTCCTCCGCGCCTCTTCCTCCTCGGATGTAGAATTTGGTGTTGTCGTCGGCTGTTTAGAGGAGAGTGTCCTGGGTGGCGAGTTCCAGGTGTTAGGGAAATTTCACAGACAAGTACTACCAAGGCTTGCGCACGTGGGAGAGAATCAGCTCGTCCATGTGCCTGGTTTTAAGTACAGATGCGTTTGGTAGAAAGATGTTAAAAAACAGCTGTTGGAGCCGATGTCTGGAGTTACCATGGCAGCTTTCGGGAGAGCCAGCAACTGTGGCACTGTAAAAATGCAGTGGCTGGTGGCACAGTCGATCTGCTGGCCCGCATTTTTGGGGTTTTCTGGCTTTTAAAGGAACGCTTCTGGACTCCAGGGCAGAAAAAGAGCTCTGGACCCTGGACTCAAGCAGTGGTTTAGTGGCGACTTGCTCGTACAGACCGTCTTGCGTGGCAGCTCTGGACCTGCGGCTCTAGCTCCCACCGCCCAGCAACCCGGTCGGCCCGACAGGCTGGGTTCGGCTCTGGCTAATGCTGACAGCCAGGTAAGACTGACTCAGTTCTGGGGCTGTTCATTCAAGCTAAGCATTGAAGGCCCCAAAAGGAAATGACCTGACCCTCGTGGGACCTCTGTGTCTCCTGAGACCTGAGAATTCAGGAATTCTAGTGCTTCTGCCAGAAGCTGCTTCTCCAAGTTGTCCGACTACTCTGGGGCCAGGTGTTGCCCAGCATTCCATATGGAGGGGAGGGGCCCTTCCCCAGCTTCGTTGATACATCACCAACATGGAAACACCTGCCATCACGAATGCTTTCCGTCCCAAATGCCACAGGCAGGCTTTGCGTGATTCGGTGTGTTCATAGCTTTTTCATCTGGGTAAGACACTGAAAACCCTTACGTCCAAGTGGCTAAGCTGTGTGGGTTTTGACTGCTTGGGAATTTACCTTGGGTGTCACTCAAACTCTGGAGCTCTCTGAAGCTTCTATTTTCTGTTCACTGTTTTGGGGGAAATCTGAGCTAGTCTTGGCTGTGGGAATCAACTGGAAGAGATGTCCTTTACCTGAAAACTACAAGTGGAAATGAACTCTTAGCCTTGGGTTTGTAGTCCACTTATCACTGTCAGTCCTGATTTAGTCTCTTTGACAAACTTTTTCTAAAGCACCATTTAAGTATTGAAGGTCTAGAAAGTATAGATAGATGGATGGACAGATGAATCCATGAATACTCAAGATAATCTAGTGGATCTAATCTTGGAATTTTTGTGATTACCCTTTTAAAGATAGAAGCATTAAATGTTCTATAAAGGCAAAAAGGTTTTTCATATTGGAGTTCCTATCTTACCAGGCACTAATGGATATAGGCTCTGTGCTGGAAATCTACACAAAGGTATTCTTTTCTTATAGTATGTTAAATGTATTTGTGCAGGTTTGCATAAAAATCTGTATGGGGGCACCTGGGTGGCTCAGTGGGTTAAGCATCTAGCTCTTGATTTTGGCTCAGGTCATGATCTCAGGGTTCTGAGATTGAGCTTCGAGTAGGGCTCCACTCTCAGCGGGGAGTGAGCTTCTCCTTCTGCCTCTCCCTCTGCCCCTCTGCCTGCTCATGCATGCTCTATCTAAAATAAATAAATAAATTTTTTAAAAAATCCTTTCTGTATAGATCCATTCATTAGGTTTTCTGTTGGGTTGGGGTAAGTTTCGTAAAAATGTGATTTTGCAAGCTCCACAAATCTAACTACATTCTTCTTCCTGTCAAAATTTCTCTTACCAAGATGATATTCTACTGGTCTAGCTCAGCATGTGTAAGAGGAGGTAGTAAACAGCTTTTCTGGTTATCTACATGTCTTTGCTTAGTATGGTGTTACTGATTGGAAAACATATGTCATACCTTCAGAAAGAAGAAAAACACAACAAACTAATGCACAATGTTTATCTTTGATTTTTTTAAGTAAAATATGATTTTAAAGTAAAAGGATGATTCTTATGATTTCATAAAAATATGAAAACATATATCATACCTCTAGAAAGAAGAAAAACACAACAGTCTAATGCACAATGTGTATCTTTGATTTTTTTTAAAGTAAAAATATGATAAAAAAGTCTGCTGGTGAAAGGAACATTTGTTTCAGGTATAAGCTATATTCCTAATATTAAAAAGGTGTTAATGCTAGACTTCAACTTTACCTAATTAAAAATAAATGACAAGATTTATGTATTATAGCATAATTAAGGCTCTCTTGCCTGACCAGCTGTTTCATACAAAAAATACAAACTGTGTTTCTTTTCATGAAACAAGTTAAAAAGAAAAAAACCTCAAAAATCAAAAAAATCCAAACACACATAAAGGTAGTGGAAACAGTAGGAAAATAAAATTGTATTTTGGCTATCCCACTAACGAGCCATATAATTCTGTGCTAGACCCTTAATCCATTGCACCTCAAAGTTCCATATATAAGACGAGGCTAAGAATCATAACTTCTAAAAAGTTGTTAAGAGGACTAAGTGAAAAAATGTGGAAAATGTAAAGTATGAAGCTACACATACTGGTAAATTTGAAAATGGACTCATTCTGAGGCCGTTTAAAAACACTGTGCCCCACAGGGTACCCCTTGATTTGCGAGTGCCAAAGATCAATCATAGAGGAACTTTATCATTCCCGCAACTCATCTCCCAAGTGCTGACTGTAAGTATTATACATAATAACCTCCGCCAAATTCTCTTTATAAGGTAGAAAGTTTAATATTTGAGATTTGACGTTTTTGCTCTGCCAGTGACTTGCAATTGCTGCATTTTCTCCCATCGTAGAAGTGAGCTAAACTACATGCAGAAACTAGAAAAATAAATGGACTACACACACACACATACACACACACAGCCCATTTCCGAAGAATAATTCCACCTATGTGCACATCACATTTTTCTGCTTACCCAGCATCTCTAATATACGTGTCACATAATCTTCATGACAAGCTTGAGAGTTATTATCTCAAGTATGGGAGACGGGGAAATGAAGTTTCCTAGAGGGTGACTTGTTCTCTGTGAGTAGAGCGAGAACCAGAATTTTTTCTAACCCAGAATTCTAACCCTGATCATCAGACCATGTGAAAGTAACTATTCTGAGGTAATTCAGTGCACAGTAGACTAACTTATGTATGGATACCGCTTTAGAAGGAATACAGTTTTTTTAGAAGCCAACTCACCAATCAGCCCGTAGAAAAAAGCTGAATCATAGAGACTTTTCCTTAGTTGGCAGTGGTCACCTTTTCATAATGGTTCCTTATCTGAAAGCACCGAGGAGCTGATTCCTTTCCCTGGAGATGCGAACATCTGTCTTCGTGCACACAACCAAATCTCTTCTGATTTTTGTAAATGTTTATGTTTACCGTCATATTTCACATGACCTCTAATTTACCACTTGGTAAACTCCCCTTTGTGGACAAGTAGTTAACTGCATCACATGTGAGTGATGTAAGCAGTTAAACAGGTTAAGATCAATATTGACGGAGCACAATCCTTTAACTTGTAAACATAAGCTGTGGACTCCAGGGTTCAGGCACAAAATCTCACTTTCCATCCTTGTGTCTGTCTTAGGAAAAACTGAGGTGGTGCTGACAGTCATCGTGTTCCATCCCCACAGAGCTTGAACAGCAGTGTGGGCAAGAAAGCCCACAGAGAATGGTTTTTAATAATGGTGAATGATAAAACTTGTACAAGACACCTGAGTTCTAACTTCTAAGTACTCACGTATACAGGCCATCTGTTACTTATGAAAAAGCTGCAGTTTTAAAGGAAAACTACCCTTCATGGTTTCTTTTGTTCCACTGCCAACATTACATTGGTCATCCTTTATGATTATGAAGAGGCACTTGGAGATCATGAAAACGGTTTGTGAAGAGTAAAGTGCAATAATAAACAGGGAAGGTATTAGCGTACACAAATAATAGTAATAAACACCAGGATCACCAGCAGACATTTTAATCCATATTATATTAGTCAGTATTGAGTAAGCACCCACTATGTGTGGGGTGTGGGGCTAAATGCTTTCACACTCACATTAACTCCTTACAATGACTTTTTGAGGGAGGTACCACTGGCATCCCCATTTTATAGAAGAAGAAACTGAGGACCAGAAAGGTCAGGTCACTCGCCAGAGGTCAAACCCTTATTTAAGTATTACTCATTTTAAAATAGGAACTCCTGATAGAGAAAGATTCTTCTTTCACATAATTAGCACTTCACATTTAGAGGATTCCTTATTCATTCAAAGTAATGCTGATTACAATGTACAACATTGCATTGTGTAATTGGAACACTGATGGGCTACAGCTTCTCTTAAACTCTGACATCAAACTCAGGGAAACTACCTCAATCCTTTGTATTTTAGAACCCCCAGTAGGTTAAAGGTTGAGTAGAGTTGAAGAGAGCTCATCTTCATGAGGTGACAACTTCAGGATTCACGGGGTCCTTGACAAGATGGCCAACACCTGGGGGTCAGGTGTCTATGAGAGATATGACCTCACTGCCCCCATGGCACAGAAAGCACATAATTTATGGAAAAATATACAATGCAATCTCTAGCTCATTTCCTGGCATTTCTTGAAATTAAATTATTGCTCTACTTCCTAATAGAAGAAGTGCGTGCTATAATGGTTTCACCTTGTGCTAGCAATGTCAGGTTGATGAGATAAGAGGGGAAGGTTATGCAGAAAAAAAACCCCAGCCCATTTTAACAGATGATGTGATTATGAAGTCTGATTTAAATATATGGGTAGTACAGAGAAGGCAGGGACTTAGGCTCCTAGTGAGCATATCATTCTCAATTACCAAGTGAAAAGTATTCCTTGATGTTTAAATATCCATATCTGTCTAGTGGGGGAATAAGTTCTATACATAAACATGCATTAGTTTGAAAGTGATGCTTCTTTTTTCCTAATTCTTGGCCAATCTGGAATCCCTGTTGAAGACCCTGTGTCCCTCACTCCTTTCTCTAAGTTCACGGCATCTGAAGGGACAGTGGTATTTGTATGGGGTCCAATCCAAACAATACCTCTTTTATTTTTATTTTATGTTTTTTTAAATTTCATTTATTTATTTGAAGCCTGAGAGAGAGAGAGAGAGAGAGCACGTGCACGAACATGGGGAGGGGCAGAGGGAGAAGCAGGCTCCCTGCTGATCAGGGTGCCCCATGTGGGGCTCCATCCCAGGTCCCCGGGATCATGACCTGAGGTGAAGGAGACACTTAACCAGCTGAGCCACCCAGATGCCCCCAACACCTCTTTTTAATAGTAAAGGTGATATATCATCTACTGTGAATATAGGTAGTTCTGCTTTCTATAAAACAACAACTCTTGCTCTTATAAGCACTACTGCTTGTACTGTGAGGTTATTGCTGGGCTTGATGGTTTTTTCTCAATAACATGTTTGAGGTGGCTAATGGAGGAAAACAGGCATATGTATCCTGCACAATAGTTTATAAATAGAAACACTAGGCACACAAAAGACACTCTGGTATTCTTTGTAAATTTGCATGCTTGCATACTATACAGTAATTGGGAACTGAGACCCTGGGATATATTGAAGTGTCTTCTGAACGATAAAGGCAACATTAACTTCTATCCAGTATAACTGAAGCTTTAAATTTATTTTAATGTATTCCATTATATTATGATTTTATTAAACTTCATTACTAAAACATAGCTAACTTAATTAAGTAAACTTAGCTAACTGTAATTTAGAACACTTGATTAACCAGTTCATCACCTTTTTTTAGCACTACCAAACATAGTGAACAACAGTGAAGATGGCCTCGTTGTGAGTCCAGTCCATTGGCTTGCGAGTTAGGTAATGAGAACTCCAGACTACAGTTAATCAACTCCTTGTGGGAGAATTTCCTTGGGCAAGTCAAGTCACGTCTGTCATGGCTCAGTTTCCTCATCTATATAAAATCAAAGCACTCACACTGGAGTGAAAGAGTTTATTTCAGTCTTGAGTTCCAGAGTGATTCCACTATTCATGTTGAAATCATTATGAAAAGACAAAGATACAGTTGTCTCAAAGAGTGCTTCACACTTTGGTTATTATGAAAGATTTAAAGAAACATATTCAGCAAGCGTCAAATGAGTTCCTTGCACTTATTATTAAATTAAACTGAGTTTCTTTAAATACTGATAGCCCTTATTTGGCTTGGAGTTAGGGTTGCCAGTAAAATACAGGACACCCAATTACATTCCAGTGTCCTAGGCAATATTTGGGACAAACTTGTATTAAAAAATTATTCATTGTCTGAAATTCAAATGTAACTGGGTATCCTGTTTTTATTTTATTTTAATTGATTAATTTGCTAAATCTGGCAATGTAATAGGTTGGAAAGGATAATGAACAGGGAGAAAAATTAGATGGAAAGAAAGTAGACAAAAGCATTTTTGGTATTACTGAATAGTGAATTTAATAGTAAACAGGAGATAAATTAATCAAGTAGCATTTCCTAAACTATCCTATTGGATCAGCCCTGAGTGAAACTCTGTTAATAAAGGGGAATAGTCCTTTACTTATTTTTAAATGGCCAAGTTGGGGAAATACTTTGTATTTTATCCTCTTCTTAAAGTTACAGTTCTTATTGCAAGACTTCTCAGGATGTTTGTATGTGACAGTAAATTATGCCTTGATAGGAGGGAAGAAGTCTGTGTTGAGCTGTCCATACTTATTTGATGAGGGAACCCTTCTTTTGATATTAGAATACTTATCAATAATCCACACTGTTCCACTGAATACACTTTGTGAGCATCAAAGTAAGTAATAGAAAACAGTGGGTAGGGTCATTCATTCCAAAGAACTTAACATGGAGGCTTCCTTCTGATTAGGCAGACATGTGGGTCACTGTGGTCAATTATTCAAGGAGTAGCTATCCTGGGTTACCCCAAACCACAGATAATTGTCAGCTACCATTACATAGCACATTACATACCACATTACATAGCATTACATAGCACAAATACATTCATTTAAGTTGCCAGCAGTGCTGATTATAAAACACTGTAATTATTTAGGGTAGCATAGAAGCAGCGACCCAGTATTAGAAAGCATTCTCTTAGTCTGAATTTGTGGTCTATAACTTGTGGTCAGTGACAGATACTCAGAAGGGCCCAGTTTTTGATTGCAAAGGAGATAGGAACCCATATGTGCACCAAGTTTGTTTGTTGTTTGCAAAGAATGTTGCTACTTTAAACATGAAGTACATGCTATCAGGGTTGATGAAGTATTTTTCATTTTAACATGTTTTTAAATTCATAACAATTTTTAGCCATTTGTTTTCTCAATGGACACATTGAACTACTCTCATGTGGGAATCTATGAAAGTTTTCTAGTCTCAACTAGAAAGCTGTTTATAGGCTGGCAGTTCTCTTGTGAGTGATTCAGCTGTTCCCAAACAATTTGGTGCTGTGGTGTAACCACCACTAAGTCTTAGGAGTCAACTCAGATTCTGTCCTCCTCCCATCTCCAAAGCCAACCTGAATCAAATGCTAATTGATAATTGAGAATGCTAAAATGCAGGTCTAAGTGAGTAAGTAAGTAGAAGGGGGAAAAAAAACGCCACAAAGTTTCTGGATAATCACAAATTTTGTAGTCCAGTTCTGAGAAACTGAAAGAGTATTCTTAACAACTTGTGCCGTGGTAATAACACAACAGTATTTAGTGAATGCCTACTCCATGGCTACACACTGTTCAGTGCTTTGCATGCTTTGTCTCATGGGATCCTCACGGCAACCCTGTGAGATACTATTATCCTCTTGTGCAGGTGGGAAAGTTGAGGTACAGAGAGGTTCAGTCACTTGTGCAAGATCACATTCCTAGGAAGAGGAGTTCAAGGATTAGCATTCTAAGTCAAAATTCAATCCCAAATTCATAACTATGGTCCAGTACTGCTGCAAAGTGGAAGGACTTACTGTGAGCAGACACCACTTCTGAGTGTATTTTCTGTGCTTTGCCAGACCAGACACAGATTTCATTGTTAATCGGATTAAAAAGTTGATAATTGGATGCTCAGAACATGTGGTTCAAAGACTCAGTACAGGGAACAAAAAGGCTAATGCCAAATTAAAGGAAGTAGAAAAGTCAAGCACCTCTGAGGAAGAAATCACAGGGAACTTGACTGGATTCCATTTTTATATGCATAAAGTTGAAGCCTGAAAACATTTAGTTTTAAGCACAGCGTATTTTAGGAATGCTAATGCAATCCTAAGTTTTCTGAAAAAATGTCAAACTCTCATTTCTTTTAAAAACCAAAATTTCCGAGCTGGCCGTCTTACAAAAGGAACTCAACAGGTTTTAGTTTTAAAAGAGTTTGGGACTTTGATATTACCCAGGTGAGAGGAGCTATGTTATTTTTATTTGATGAGTAAGCATAACTGGATCTTTAAGGCAAAACTTGGAATTAAAATACAAATTTCTAAAATATTTTTATTTCAGATAAATCTCACAAAATATCAACCATCAACCATAGCTTCAACAGAGAGCACAGAGTAGGAGTGCCTACTGCAATGGCAGCACAGAGAAGGGACCAACTCCTTCTGCCTGTGGGTGGGGAGGGCATCAGAATCTTCCAAGAAGGGGCGCCTGGGTGGCTCAGTAAGTTAAGTGTCTGCCTTCTGCTCAGGTCATGATCCCGGAGTCCTGGGATCAAGTCCTACATCAGGCTCCTCGCTCAATGGGGAGCCTGCTTCTCCCTCTGCCTGCCGCTCCCCCCACCACTTGTGCTCTCTCTCTCTGACAAATAAATAAATAAATATCTTTAAAAAAAAAAAAACCCTAATGATTAAAAAAAAGTCTTCCAAGAAATGTCCTAGAAGGAACATCATTTATGTTAAGCCTTGAAGGATGAAAAGAATTCTCATAGGTGGAGAAAGAGGCACGCAGGAGAGTCATTCTGTGCAGAAGGACGAGCATTAGCCAAGTTCTGACAATATGAAAGAATACGATAGTTTTAAGTAACTAAAAGGAGTCTGTGTGGCCATGGCGCAAGGTGAAGTAACAAAAGACTACCCGGCTATCCAAGCAGATAGGAGCCTTGGATATCATTCTAATGAATTTTGCTTAAGGACACAGTGAAACTGTATGAATGATTTTTAAAATTGTACTTAAATGAGATGTAATTTACATACAGTAGAATGTCTACAACTTATGTTCAATTACTTTTTAAAAAAGATTTATTTATTTGAGAGAGAGAGTGTGGAGGGAGGGGCAGACAGAGAGGGAGAGAGAGAGATGATCTCAAGCAGACTCAGGGCCCAACACAGGGCTTGATCTCATAACCCTGAGATCATGACCTGAGCCGAAATCAATCAAGAGTTGGCTGCTTAGCCGACTGAGCCACCCAGGTGCCCCTACTCTTATTATATGTAAATACCCATGTGACCACCACCTGGATCAAGATGAAGCCAGTATTAATACTCATGACAAAACCTGACCAGGACATCATGAACACAGACCCACAAATCCTGAACAAAATATTAGCAAATAAAAAATATTAGCAAATCTAGCAACTTAACAAAGGACAATACATCAAGACCAAGTGGACAGGAATGCAAGGTTGGTTTAACATTCAAAACCAAATAAAGTAAATCACCATATTACTAGAATATAAAACTATATGATCATCTCAGTAGATACAGATAAAGTAATTGATAAAATTCAACCCCCATTCATGATAAAACCTTTTATCTGAGTATTTAAAGTCAGGGAATGGCATGGCCAGATCAGTGGTTTGGAATAGAAGACTTTTTATGAAGCAGTCACAGTGCTTGGCCTTGGAATGGGGAGCTACAGGATGATATTCTCTAAGTTTCCAGAGATACAGGAGAAAGCAAAATCCACATTCACCTTTACCATTTGAGGAACTGTGCCAAATGCTGACTGCCAAGTGAGCAATGGATTTACTCCAGACCTCTTTAAGAGCTATGCAGACAAGCACAGGACTCAGACAGAGTCCATTAAAAATGTGATTGCTCCACACATCACAGGCAGCTGTGCTAATGGATACTGTTTACATGTCTCTGAGCTTGGCTGCTGTATGCCGAAGCAGAAATAAGACAGAATGAAGAAGCTGAATAGCTCAGGCCTCTAGTGATGGCTCATGGCAATAAAGATAACCAGGGCAAACCCGAGTCCTAGCTTTGTCCGCCACTATCCAGCTATGTGCCCTGCAGAAAGACAGGTTCCTCCTCTGGGTCTGTTTCTGTACCTGTGAAATACATGGATTAGTCTAGGTGGGCCACAGAGTAAGTCAGATCTAGGTTTCAATCCTGGCTCCAGCCTTTACCATCTGTCTGACCTGTGCCTCAGTTTCTACATCTGTATAATGAAAAGAAACCTCCAAGTGTTTCTCTGCAGATTCAATACGCTCATATAAATGGAACTCTTAACACGTTCGCTGAACATATTGAGCTCTCAATAAAAGTAGATGTTATTAATGTTTTTAAGAATTAGCTATTAGCCTTTAAAATGCCATAATGATAAACAGTAGAATGGAAATACTAATTTGTTCTGACATGGAGATTGGTGGGTGTTGCGGAAAGCTTTGAAACTGCGTAGCCTGCCTGTCATCACAGGTGGTACCGTAAGAAGCTTGATAATTTTAGCAGGAAGGAAAACAGAAGGGTAGATATTCTTTCATGATTTAATCTTGGTAATGTACCAATGATTTCATTACTATGTGCAAAAAACTATGATGGCATTTCTTATACTCTGATAAGTACTAAGTGAAAAATCTAATTAAATGATGCATCCATAGAATTTCCATAGAAAGTAATTAATGTGACAACCAGAACCCCCTATTGATTATGGTGGTGAATTTAATCAAATAGTATGTTTATCTAAGTAATCCAACAGAATTTGACATCCATAGACAGATATGTGGTTTTTGCCAGTTGTAAGTAAGCTGCTCACAGGAACAGAGTACCTCCTTAGAGAACTAGAAATTTAATATCTGCATTTGCAACTTGACAAACTGTATCAAATAAATGACTGCTTTTGCTGAAAGTTATTTTCACAGTATCCATCTGAGAGTTTGAACGACTTGCTTGGACCATACATTCAAACTGAAAATATTCACAAGAGAGATTCAAATGATACTCCTTTTGGATCATGGCCCTATCATACTTTGGATCTTTCTTATTTATGGGCAATCGTAGCCCAAGTCATGAAGAACTTGTAATGACTACAGCTGGATGGCATTTTCTGTGGTCTTTTGGGCAGTACTGGTGGCTCGGCGGCTTCCACGGGCCTGTCCCCCAGGTACCACTAGCTTCTACTCTATCACTTATCCCTTCCAACACCCATGAACTTGCCATTTCAGGAAGACACCCTGTCCCCATCGTGTCCACAGGGCTGAGAGCAGGACTGTGGAGTCTTTTTCAAATTTCTTTCTGTAGCCCTTCCTCGTTTTTTTTTTTTAATTGACTTGGGGTTGGGTTTGTGGGTAGGGGAGTCATAAGTCTGTGCTGTTCTCAGAGAGTCAAGGGTGCTTTACTCAGACCCTCTTTTTCTTAGAACCCTTCAGTCAAGCAAAGAATGGGGAAGGGCAGCTGCCATTCTTAAAGGGCCCTCGGGCTTCCTGGGTTATTTCGGTTGTCCCCCGTTGATGCTCAGGGGGCACTGGGCCATGCCACTTTGGGGCAGATAGGAAGGCTTGGATTCAGTGAAAATATACAGTAGTGAGGCAAAAGTTAGCATGGAACTGCCTGACAGAGTTTTAAAGTAGAACAGTTAGGGGACTGAAAAGCCCAGATTAGAACAGTAATGGCGCTGGAAAGAAAAGTGCTTTTCTGGCCGTGGTGTGGCTACGGAGTTGGACACACCTGTATCAGAACCCCGACCCCACCGCTCACTGGCTGTGTGATTCTGGATGCATCGTTTAGCCTCGTGGGGCTCTGCTTCCTCCTCCCTAAAAAGGAGACCCGTCCGTTGCCTGCACATAGTAACAGCACCCCTGTGTGTATGTTACATCAACATATAAGCAGGCTGCCTTGTAAGAAAATGAATGCGACCATGTGGTATAAACACAGCCTCACTGGAACGTCCTGTGGATCTAGACTCAGAGTGAGGAGACGTTGCCTGAGAAAGGGCTCAGCTGTTTTCTAGCTATGTGATCTTGGGAAACTCCCCCAAGCTCCTAATTCTTAGAAATGTCTGGAATGGACTTAACTACCCCCACCTAGGATCAGCATGAGTTCAAATGCACTGTCTGTGTGCAACTGCTTTTACAAGCTGTATATTCTAAGCAAGATAGGTTATTCTAGAAATATGTCATTGCAGTGCCATTCAATGTAGTGATCATTTATAATTTTTTAAAGGAACTGACCATTTTTCTGCACCCAAGATCCAAGGGTAGGACTACTGTGAATGCAGTTAGTGGTCTAATTCTTGTTGGAACCAACATGAAAATCATCTGGTTATCTCAGGCATCCAGTATAACTCTTCCCAAGAGACAAAGGAGACACTTTCCTACAACCCATAATATGTCAAAATATACACAATGGTTATGTGTTCCTAAACATAAGCATACAGAGCAGAGGAAAGAGGAATGATTAGTTTACCAGTAGCCATTTTATAGACTCCTCTCAAACTGCAAATGCAAAGTAAAGTTAGGAGTCTAAATTGGCTCTTACACCTACTCTTTCTACAAACAATTTTTTTTTCCTTTTGGGAAATTTCCACACCCTCGGGAAGAAGCAAATTATATAGTGCTTTTTCTCCTCCTCATAAAATGTCTAGTGTAAATGTCTAGATCTTTTTCAAACAGTTATAATTTTCTGTTTTCTCCTAAAGAAGTTTTCTTTTTTTTTTAAAAAGATTTTATTTATTTGACAGAGAGAGAGCGAGAGCAGGAGCACAAGCGGGGGAGTGGGAGAGGGAGAAGCAGGCTTCCCGCTGAGCAGGGAGCCCGATGTGGGACTCGATCCCAGGACTCTGGGATCATGACCTGAGCTGAAGGCAGACGCTTAACGACTGAGCCACCCAGGCACCCTCTAAAGAAGTTTTCTACTTGACAAGTATTTAGAAACTTATCTGTCCTTTGATAAGGTCTTAAGATGATATATAATAGCTCTGGAAATAACAGTTGGCTTAGTCAGTTCTGGGCAAACAGAAATAGTTTTAAATATGCTATGGGTTCCTGGTCCAGTTGTAACAATTCTATTCCCTTCCTGCATTGGTCCTGGCTTCATCAATCTAACTCACACAGTACTATGATCCTCTTACTTTACCTCTTCAAAGCAATGTCACTTAAACCATCCACCAGTTTCAATGTACTTAAACAAATATGTCATTCTTAATCTAGAGTTAGAACATCATAAATGATCATCAGACATATTATTAGGACTGAAAGTCCATTTTCTAACATCTCGATAAAGTTCTGGTTGTAATGCAGACCATAGGTATGGATATGATGGCAGAATTCTCCCAGGAAACATCGCAAATATGTATAATTTCCAGTCAGAGTGATCTGCATAAACAAGCAATCTCATAAACAAACCACACCATTTGGTTTGACTAAAAGTTATGGCAGGAAGTTCTCAGGGCCACTCACTGCTGTATAGATAGACCAGTTTCAGTACCTCTGCTCCATACAGAAAACCCAAATGGCTCAGCAAATATTGACTAAATTATAATTCTGACATTATTAATCTTTTTCTTCACATACTTGAGGTGCATGTTGCTCCCCATTTCACAAGATGAAAGTGAATAAAGAAGTTTAATCAGCAAATAATCTGAATACAATAAAAGAGATCCCAGAAGATAAATTCACAGGTATTATAAGAGGCTTTTAGGGCAACCTTGCAAAAAGTCTCTTTTGAAAGTTGCACCCTTTGCGTAAAAGTGTCTCTGAGCAGAATAAAATATTTAAACAGCAGCATTAACTAAAAAAGAAAACCTCAGCATCAGAAAAGTGCACACTCAGGCTCTCTCTCCCTATTTAGGAAGCTTCCTGTGGTTGGTCATCACCTTTGAAATATAAAGTTATGTGTTCTGTTGGAACAGGACAAGGGTTTCTTCAGACCTGTGGGCCTCCAAAAGAAATCCAGAACATGTATAAAAGGAGCAAAGATTGTTACATTACACTGCTACCACATTTGGTAGCTAGTTAGGTACATCCCTGTGTCATCCTTCCCCGTATCATGTAATTTAGTATCCCCCCCTTTTTTTTTTAAAAAGATTTTATTTATTTATTTGACAGAGAGAGAGACAGCGAGAGAGGGAACACAAGCAGAGGGGAGTGGGAGAGGGAGAAGCAGGCTTCCCGCAGAGCAGGGAGCCTGAAGTGGGGCTCGATGCGGGGCTCGATCCCAGGACCCTGGGATCATGACCTGAGCCAAAGGCAGACGCTTAACGACTGAGCACCCAGGCGCCCCTTAGTATCCCTTTCTTAATGATAAGTTCCCTGCAGTAGTTTCTCTGTTCCACACATTACTAAATGCAGCATCTGATACATGGCTCTTACGCATTAGGTAACTCCTGAGTAAATAAATGAATAGGCATCCAGTAATACTATGGTTTGTTTCAAACCAACTAAAGGAAAAAAAAACAACTTTGATTTCTTTGCTTTGATACATCTCATAATTTTTTCCCAACTGTCTCAAGCCATTGCCTACTCTGAAAGATGCACGTAAGGACCAGTTAGGCTGTGTTTGCGTGTTAAGGGACATAGACCCTTTCTTTTCTTTCAGTTTGTGTGAAAATATACTTCATGCAATGTCTTTTCTAATACGTAATGATTTAGCTAGTTAGGTACTCAGAAATAAACACTGCCAACTTGCTTACAGAAGACAGGTCTGTGAGGAATGGTAAAGAGACTGGAGTAAAGGCTGGTGCCAGAGGAGATCCAAGACTGACTGAAAATCCTTTCCTGTCTGGGCCACCGCTGCCCTCTAGGGGACACATGGAAAATAAGCAAAGTCTCTTCAGCTACCAGAAATTTGAGAAGACCTTGGAAAATCATCTCCTTTTTATTAAGGAAGACATAATTAAAAACTAATTAAAATAACTTCAAGGATAGCTGTATAATCCTAAAAAGATTTTCACGTTGCATGCTCTTCTAGGATCACCTGAGTTAGAGTTACTTTTGGCAGATAAGAAATTCTTTCTTTTTTCTCTCCTAATTTTCCTGCAGCAGTCTAAACATGTTATTTCTTGTCCTGTTAAGAAACAGCTGCTTACTGTGACTAACATGTTAGTCACTGTTTATACTTGCAGCTTTTAGGTTTCAATGCCTCAGAAACCAGAAACCTCAGCTCCTTCAGCCCTTCTTTATAAAGTTAGTTTGTACAGAGGAAAATGTTGTAAACACTTCCAAAGTTGTGAAATTGTTACTTATTTCTGGACAAAGAAGCTTTACTAATTTGAAGTGAAGAGCAAAGATCAACTTGTGATTTTTACATGGCAGGCCCAATTTAAAATTCCCTCAGGTCATTCAAACTTCTTTATATAAAACTTGAAAAACTGGGGATAATATCTATGATAGTCCTACTTTATAGGCAGAAATTAATCTGCTCTTTCATTTCTAAAATTTAAAGGAGAATTGATATGATTAATACTAAAATGAAATTTCCAGAAGTAAGTATTTTGCTTTACGAGAGAATTTCATCATTTTAGGGCAATATGGTGGAAGAATTACTTATAAAACATCTCTGTCATGTATTTGACATTTGTTGAGTACTCCAATACTGGTAAGATGCTACGTTAAGGATTCTAGGTGTACAAAGAAGTGTACCATTCAGTACTACACTATCACATTTTGCCTTGTATTTAATTGTATTCAGCAAGTTTTTTTTTTTTTTTTTTTTTAAGATTTTTTCATTTATTTACCAGAGAGAGAGTGAGCGAGAGGAGGAACACAGGCAGGCAGAGGGAGAAGCAGGCGCCCCGCTGAGCAGGGAGCCCGATGCGGGACTCGATCCCAGGACCCTGGGATCATGACCTGAGCTGAAGGCAGACGCCTAACTGACTGAGCCACCCAGGTGTCCCTGTATTCAGCAAGTATTGAAATGATCAGTTTTTATGTATATTATGTACTAGACTTCTGGTATCTTGGGAATAGGGAATTTTGCTCATCTTTGGATTATAGTACCTTGGATGATTTAATTTCTCGAGCCTAATAGTCATCCTTTAAGTCTGTGTTATTATTCTCAGTTTATAGATGAAGTAAATTATTCAGAAATTTCTCAGCTAGCGCATAATAGAGATTTAAAACCAAGTGTGTCTGTGTCCTTGACATTAGGATTCCTTTCTGCTTATGTGCCTAGCATAGCACCTGGCACCTAATAGGTGTTCGGTAACTCTTTGTAAAATAATTAATCGGTGTGCTTTACCTCAGTAGTATACAATGGACAACACAAGTTTGAACTGCATGCGTCCACTTAAACATGGATTTTTTTTGGATGGGGGGTAAATACAGTACAGTAAATGTATTTTCTCTGCCATATGATTTTCTTCATAACATTTCCTTCTCCCTAGCTCACTTTATTGTAAGAATATAGTATATAATAACTATAACGTACAAAATACGTGTTCCTTGACCATGTTATTGGTAAGGCTTCCAGTCAGCAGTAGGCTATACGTAGTTACATTTTTGGGGAGTCAGAAGTTACATGTGGATTTTTGACTTTTTTTGAATATTTTCCCACTACCTTAATTCTTATGGTATATCCATGATGGTAGACTAGTCTTACGACCAAATGAGACAAGTGTTTTTTGTGAGATACCGTAGTGATGGTAGTCTCTAGCCAGCAATCCTGGAGTTCATTTTCATTTAAACTCAGGACTTCTGCTAGGTTATTGACCTACCTGCCTTTTTGGCAATTTTATTGTCTAAAAATTTCAGAAAATAAATGAGGGAAGTGATATTTCAGAAAAATCAAATTCTAACTTATAAGGGGGAAACTGTTGGCCATGTGGCAGTAACAGGAATTTTATAGAAACAATAAAAATATAGTTTTAAAAACTGATGGGGATCGAAAGTCTGAAAAATATCAGAAAAATATGGCAAATTTATGAGAACAGATTTTTAAAAGTTCAGGGAACAGATTAGAAGAATTCTACGGCATAAGAATTTGAAAGGGAAAATGCCTTGAAAATATTAAGGAGTTTGCAGAAATTCTAAACATACCCCCAAACTCTTAAGACCAGTTTCCTCTAGTATTAGGATTATGAGTAGTTTCTTTTAAATTTTACCTTTCTATATTTTCAACTTGTCTATAGAATGATTTTCAGATGATCAAAGCAATTCTATTATAATCTACAAAATAAGGTTTACTTTAAAACAAGCCATTTCTACCCTAGAGAAATTAGTGGCACATAATCCGGAAGTGAAAGAAAGTTGGAGAATATAAAGAAGAAATCACTCTGGTGGTTCTTATGTTTTTTCCAGTTTCTGTGTATTTCTGTCGCTTCATTGCTTGGGCATATGTTTACTGAGAAACTTCGGTGTAGCAGCACTGTTCTGGGCACTGGGGACACTGATATGAACAAGGCCAAGTCCTTGTTCGTAGAGGGCTTATGCTCTAGTGGGGGAGAAGGACAGATAAACAAAGTGCATCATTAATTCCAAGCAGCAGTGGTGCTTTTAAGAGAAATCAGGCTGAGTAGGGGAGAAGGAGCAACGCAGTGTGGTTGCCTCACACAGGATGGTCAGGGAGGCCTCTTTGAGAAAATGGCCAGTCTTGATCAGAGGCTTGAATGCTTTGAATTGGCCTTGGGAAAAGCCAGGTGAAGAGTTGTCCAGAGGAGAACAGCAAATATAGAGGGAAACCCACAGATGACCTGAGACCTATTGAAAAGAACGTCAGGATACATATGGTTTCTTTCGGTTTGCTTTGTTGTTGTTGTTTTGTGTTTGCTTGTTTGCTTTTTAAAGCTCAGGGAGCACACTGTTCCAATAAAAGATGGATCTGCAGCTTAGAGATGATGGAGACACTGATGGATCAGAAAGAGAACAGAATCGTAAGACTTCTGTTTTCTTTGTCCGTGTCAAGGAGAGACTGGAAATGATAGACTGCTGTTGCTGAGAGGGAATAGAAGGTGAGTTGAGAGAGGGTAAGAGGTTGCTGACATTCTAGATGTCTTCAAGGATTCTCAACGCTGGGAGCTGTGTCCCTGCACATCACTCTTTTTTAATCCCTTAGAAGTGACTGCAACCTTGGGGCAAAGAGACAATGTTGGTGTTTCTATAATTCTTTTGAGTAATCTCAATTAATTATCAGGACTTTATTGAAATGTGAGATTTGGTCATCATCGCCTACTTAATAAGCTTGTTCCACCTGAAATTCTCCTTTCCTTCTGGCTTAAATTTCCTTAAGGAGTCTGATAAAAGGAGATGTGTAGGTTATATTGTACTAGTGGAGGATGGGCCAGGTCCTAAGAGAACTTGGCCCTGGAGGAAAAACAGAGAGTAGAAGAACAGAAAAAGGGAGCAGTGCTAGGGGAACAGAGGGATGAGGCCTCAAGGGACCCACTTGGAAACATAGCTCCCTTCTCCAAAGCCCTGATTCATCTTCCTCTTATACTCTTTAGTGTCTCTACCTATTTCCCTCTCCCCACCCCCAAATAATTCAAATACGGCTCCCTCTGGGCCTCAGCAGGAATACTAGTGCCCAAATGTCTCTAGGTGAAAAACAAATCGTCTTTCTGGAAACCTGAGAAATGTCATTTACAACCACGGGAAGAAAATTCGGAAGGGTGTTCAGTAAGTGTGGCATGTGATTAGTGGTGAGAGTGTTCTTGGTTCAATTCAAAATTCTAATGTAATGTATAAATGAATATAATCTTCAGACATACGTGATTCCTAGAGTTTTATTTTTCCTCAAAAAGATTTTATTTATTTATTTATTTATTTGAGAGAGAGAGAGTGGTGAGGGTGGGAGAAGAGGGAGCGGGACAAGCACACTCCACGCTGAGCACAGAGCCTGATGAAAGGCTTGATGTCATGACCCTGAGATCATGACCTGAGCTGAAATCAAGAGTCAGATGCTTAACTGACTAAGCCACCAAGTGCCCCCTATTTCAGAGTTTTAAAACATGAATATAACCACCAAAATACCAAGTTTTGAGTGTTTTGATTCTTGAAAATAGTAGGATGCCTCTTATGTTCTAGACACTGTGCTGGGTTCTAGGGACAACGAATAAGCTGAGATCCCTGTAGCAAATGAAACCTGCGAAACCTCTGCTGACCATTTTGAGGGACTGCAGAAAACAGGAGAAGTGGAGGTTGGCAAATTAGCAGAAGCAGAAGATCAGCAAATGTGGATCTGATTTCTAAAAGGGGGGGCAGTTTCTTAAAACCTCATATCAGTGAACCTCAAATCACTGTGGTAAGGCTCACAGCTAGATTCCAAATGATTCACCATGGTACAGAAACAAGATCACATAGATAATGAACACCATTTCCTTCTCTGAAAGGGTTAATGGACGAACCGATGGGGATAACTAGTGTAACTGGATTTCTGCAGGATAATCTGCTGAGGCATTGCAGGGCATCCGGGGACTAAGATGAAGACATATGAGCTAGAAATCCAGGGTGCTGGCAATTTGTTAAATAGCCACACCTAGAGGGTAGAAATGAATGGTCAATGGCTGTCTGAAAGGACATTTCAAATGGTGATGCCTCAGTCCTCTTATTGTCAACATTTAAAAAGATCAGGTATTTAAATTAATAGAGAACATGCTAGTCAGATTTACTGATGACACAAGTTAGGATTTTATATAGTGAACAAGTGAGATGATAGGAGTAGAATACTTTCTCCATTCCAAATGAAAAAAAAATCAAGTTGGTGGGATGGAACAAATTTGGTGAGGTAACATTAATGGAAATAAATGTCAAGTCAACTATGATGGTCCAAAGCAAAGAGACAAAAACCCAAGTACACGGGTAGAGGATGGGGTGCATGTGACTTAGCTTAGAAACACTTAGGAATTTCAAGTATCACTCTGATATAGTTGCCACAAAAGCAAATTCAGTATTAACAGCAAGCCAGTACTTGGAATAAGGCTACTGCTAATTGTATTTTATCCTGTGCAAGTCAGATCATACTCTGAAAAATGTTAAAAAATCAGACCACGTTCAGAGGAAAGTGACTAGGGCATTTAGGAAGGAAACCAGAGAGAATGAGGAAACACTGGAAAGGAGCTTCTTAGGGTATCAAAGAGGATGTAAACATTTCATTAGTCCCAAAGGTTACATCTAGGACCAATAAGGGGGTTTTACAGGGAGTCACAGTATAGTAAATGTAAGGACTTTCCATCAACTAGGGCAGTCTGAAGTTGGGAGGCCAAGAGATTCATTCTTATCATCAGTGGTGTTTCAACATCCCTTCAGTCATCAGAAGAGTTGTAGGGTAGTCATTTATGATGTTTAAGGTTCCTCCCAACCTTAAGAGTCTTTAGTTCTAGAGCTACTTGCTCACCATGTATTGTACAATGGCATTGACTTAGCTTTTTTGGTCACTTTCAGGTTGTGCTTTTAGAAGTTGGGGAAGTGGAGCAATTGAGACCATATAATCCCTTCCTCCATCCCAAGTGAAAGCCCTAGAGAGCAGACTATAGGACTTCAGACATTTTTAACAATCTAATTCTGATGTCAGTGAGGAAAGAATTAGAAAACTAGGGCAACTGCTTGTTTGATACACACAAGGCCAACTGGGTAAAGCCATCACCTGGAAACTGCATTTCCAGTGTGGTCTCCAGTGGTATCTGGCTGAGGGGCTCATTCAGTGCTATGGATGAAGCTTGCTGTGTGTCATTTAGCAGAAGGGCATGGTCAGCTGCATGATCTGCAAGTCATTTGCCTGTAATAGTCAATATCACCCCTTCTCTCATTGCTTTCATAAAGAAAACACACAGGTTGTGGTTGTTGGCAGTTCTATTCCAATTATGCACGTTGCATAAAGAATGCTTTCTGGGTTTGAAGACAGTGGGGCTTAGGTGATGTGAGTGGTAGTCACAGCTTATATTCGGCACACCCAGATGCTACCCTCTTTAGGTATATAAACCCACCATTGTACCCATGAGACATGTATTTATTCAAGAGACAAGGAATATGATGATGATAATATATGGGTTTTCCTTTTTATCACCTTATGTCAAATATTTGCTGATCAGTACAACTCAGGTCCACGTTGAAAATGAATTCTGTATTTCTTGGTTCTTGGTAATTGTATAAAGTTCGGTGCTGCCCATTTACTGGAGGAACTAATACATTTTTGATAAAAAGAGTTCACTATGAAACTTCAGACTCATTTTTGAGTCTAGTATAGTTCTGTCTGCACTTGCGGTACACACAATAGAAAAACTACCAAACAACACAAGAGTTAAATATTTTCTAACAATACTAAGCTCAGAAAAGAGCTTACATAGCATTTTTTCTGCTTGCTTTACATTTATATTTGTGTCACAATACAAATAGGGCTTTTACAGTCCAAGATTAATGCTATGGTTTTGTGTGTTCATTCTATATCACCCGAACTGCAGTTGGACCAAACAACAACAAAAAATAATCAACTGAATGCTGAACAACTCATTGTGAAAATATTCATGGACGCTCCAAGTCAATATCAGAAAAAAAGTCCCAGAATATATGCATAACTCACCATTTTTATTTTGGTAGAACTTCAGGGAACTGTTGTGATGATTCACCATAAATAATCTATGGACAGCTCTGCCCGAGATTAGCTTCGGGCAGCTAGCTTTTATGGAACTCTCTTACATCATCATTAGTAGTGATAATATAATTAATAATATTAGCACCTGAATCTAAAGTCCAGGAGATCATCCGTCTGATATGTGAGAGGGCTGTTTTTCACTTCATATCTCAAGTTTTCCACTGGTTCAAAAACAGGTGATTAAAAAGTAATGAAAACCAATAACCTAATTGCTGTGCCTCCAGGTATCGTCATTGGCTTAGTGCACACAACCAGTAGTCGGGGATTAAATGGCAGGCTCAAGGTCTGTTTAATCTAACTATTGCTAATCTTTACTAAACAGCCTTGTCAGATGTAATTTGCTCTATGGCAACCCTGCTCAGAAAGCAGCCTCGTTTGGAAGTAAAATGTCTACTGGTGTTAACACAGGTCTCCTTTTTAAATAGAAACAATTGTGGTAGAGAAAGCAAGAATGATTTTAGGTTTAAGAAAGTAGAGTTCATGAATCCTTTAGCCACGTCTATAGGAGTAAATGTTTCTAATGCAGAGTAATAAAGGCAAAAGTCAAGAAATAAATTGCATATCGTTATATAATATGTCTGCTAATTTTTCTTTTATGATTTTCTTTGGATTTAATGATTCAATATAGGCTGCCTTGAATATAAATGTAAGCAATTGTTAAGAAAATTACTTCCAAGAAAACAAGGAGAATCTTTCCTCCATTAAAAGGTTTCATCTGTTAAACACTCCCATATCTTGGGGCAGATTAGATTTTAGTGTTTAGAGAAAATGAGATGCTGGAAGCTAAGATTATCACAAAATCACAGGGCTGGGGGATCATCAAGAGGTCATTTAGTTCATCTTCCTGTCTCCATTCAAAACAGCATCCAAGAGAGAAAAGTGATCATCCTTTTTTTGAAAATTTTCAGCATAAACTGCGTTTGAGCCTTGTCTGATATAGCCCTCTTTTGTTTGCCCTTTGTTTTTAATAAATACTTCATTTCTGAAAGAAATCTGAAAAAATTATTTAGGGGGTTATATCATAGAAACATTGCAATAGTGAGGAGGGCAACACCCTTTGGATTTTGTACTCAAAACAAACAACCCTGACTTCTGCAAACACGAGGAAACACATAAAGAAAGGAGGCCTGGGAGAATGGGAGAGAATATGGATTCAAACCAAGCATGAAAGGGATGAAAAACCAAGAGTAAGGAGAATGACTTAGTACTATGTGACTTGCAGAGGAGAAGGTATGGGACATTTTGGGAGAGACTTTACTTAGATATTAGGAAGAATTTATTCAAATCGCGGAGGTGCGCGAAACACTACAATGAGTTCCTGTTTGTGTTATACAGTGTCAGTCTTCAGGGATGGTCTTTCCTTAAAGAAAGGTTTTAATGTTGGAACTAGTTTAGGCAAAGTAGTTTACTGGAAAATGGAAGGATGGCCTCATTAAATGAAATCAAACTGACCTAATAAACACCTGTTGATATCTATGATTCTTTAAGATGAAAACATCATCTCCAGAATTTTATATCCATCTTCATAACAGGAAATATACTATTCCTTTTTATTTTTATTTATTTATTTATTTAAAAGGATTTATTTATTTGAGAGAGAGAATGGGAGAGAGAGAGAGAGAGCATGAGAGGGGGGAGGGTCAGAGGGAGAAGCAGACTCCCCGCTGAGCAGGGAGCCCGATGTGGGACTCAATCCTGGGACTCCAGGATCCATGACCTGAGCCGAAGGCAGACACTTAACCGTCTGAGCCACTCAGGCGCCCCAAGAACTAGAATACTCCTAATACCTAACAAGCATGGTCAAGATCCAAAATATTTCATCTGTGTATCACTAAGCTCATAATTAGTTAGGAGTGCCCTCACCTCTATCCCTACCAGCTCCAATTATAAAAGGGTTTAAGATATTTTTTCAGATTAGTTTTAGGTAAATACTATAAATGTATACTTGGAAACAATTAAACCTGTATTTCAATTAAGAAAATGTAATAATGAGAACTGGGCTCATAATTAAATATGTAGCCAGACCAAATAAAGAGACATGAATACACAATGAAAGACAGCTATGAAACTGCTTGGTAAAGTAATGATCATTTCTCTTTGTTTTTCCAGATCCCTGGTAGGGAGTATACAATGAATTTTTAAAGTTTACTATGAAAGAATGTCTTTGTGTTGCATTAATTTAAAAATCGGACTCCAAAATCTATGTACAGCTAAATGATCAGACAAGGTTTCTCCACATGTCCACGAAGATAAATGTGACAGTGACAGAACACCAACTTCTTGGGCATGAGATTGGGGTTTAGGCTTGTTTAGAGGAAATAGCCAACAGGACCAGTATTCATTCTCCAGCAGCCAGGGGACATTGATCGGCTCCTCCTAGTTAGGGCCTGCGTTGCTATTAGTGGATTCTAAGTAAAGACAGAAGTTTAGCTGAAGGGGCATTTGTCAGACCTGAGTTTTATTTCTGTTACTGACTGGCTGGGTAAACCTACACAGGTAACTTTATTTCTCTGAGGAGAGTGTGTAAGCCTGTCATTTCTTACACGCATCAGTTCCCTTTCCTGTGGGGTGGGGAAGGCATTGTGATAGCATGTATGGAAGTGGCTATATTTTAAAAGCAAATATGGATGAGAGATGACTCTCTTTAGTCTCATGTTCCAAAAATGAAACTTTTCTACCTCTGTATGTGTGGCTGAGAGTTTTATGATTTTAAAATGATGTCACTGACAATATTTACATTAATTAAAAAGCTTCTTTATAGCAAAATGCCAATATATTAACTTACAATAAGAAATATATCCATCAAGCTAATGAGTTATATTGATGGATTGCTGTATTTTCTCCCCGTGGGTATAGATATATAGATATAAGTACCTGGGAAGAAGAAGTCTAATCAGTGAACTGATTACCAAGTGAATCTGGGTTCATAACCTGGAAAGTGTAAAGGCTGATGTTTCAAAGCCATGACAACCTAATGGATTTTTCTCTCTTCAGGGATACCTTTGCTGCATGGTCTAGAGATCCATGATCTTGGGCCAGGACCTTCTTACCCCATTAGGGCTAGAAAGGCACCTCCCATATTTGCCCCTTTGAATTTCCTTTTTCTGTACCAACTTCTGATGGACAAGAATGCTTACTTATCAGAGTTTTTACTTGTAAGAGTTTCTAAGTTAAGTATGGACTAACCACTGAAATTTTAAGCTGAAATACTTTTTATTAGTTTGCAAGGAAATGCTAGATAATAACTGTGTGAATGCTGTGTTGATTTTATCTGGAAGCAAGATTGAGTTTCAGCAACTTGTCCATATATGCAGTTCTGGAAGATCATGATACTTGGTGAAAAGTTCTCTCTTTAAAAAAGAGTAAGTGCTTTTACTTAGCGTGAACATTGTTTTTCAGTTTTTCCATATGAGAATCCCTCCTTGAAATGTTTCTTTTTGGCAAAAGCTAACAGAATTATATAAAGAGATGACAATCAATGAAAACAGGAACACCATAATAATGGATTCTGGGATTACAAGACTGAGAACTGGGAATCAAGCCCAGTTCAACATTTACACTAATGGGATGCTCACTTGTATTTCATGTTCTATGAGGGGTGGTGGAAAACGAGGGGGTGTGAGGAAGTCTTATCTGGTCTTCTGCCCATTTAGTTCATTGTTGCACCAGAAAGTGATATAAATTCACAGTTCTCCTGTCAGGCTATGTGAGGACACCGAGTTCTCAGGGGAAAAGGATATATCCAATTTAGAAGCTGCAATATGGGTCAAATAAATGTAAATGGGAATAATAAATGCCATTGGAAAAGTCTCAGACTGGGGAAAGCCTTGGGGTATTAGATATTGGAACTGTGGCATGTAAGGAAAGCTATGATAGCATTCATTTGGATGTTTTATTAGTTGGAAGGATTTTTAAAAGGATGAAATTTTTTTTTTAAAGATTTTATTTATTTATATGAGAGAGAGAATGAGATAGAGAGCATGAGAGGGAGGAGGGTCAGAGAGAGAGGCAGACTCCCTGCTGAGCAGGGAGCCCGACGTGGGACTCGATCGCGGGACTCCAGGATCATGACCTGAGCCGAAGGCAGTCGCTTAACCAACTGAGCCACCCAGGCGCCCAAAAGGATGAAATTTTTATACTTCATACATTTAACTTAGACGCTAGTATTTGGAATATTTTTTTTGATTACACTTTTTTTTTTCTATTTTTGTAACAGAGGAGATGGCTAAAATCTCCCAATTTATATATAAGTTTTCATTATATGAAAATAATCCCCTGTGCTCATTTAAGGGCCAAGTGCATCTAACTCTGAGTTAGAAAGTGGCACACTGGAGTGTGAATTCCTTTTCTAACTGGTCTCTAAGTAGGAAGCCTGAGGACAGTATTTCAATGATACTCCTCTGCACTAATCTCCTTTTATTTATTTATTTATTTTTAATTAATTAATTTATTTTTTTAAAAGATTTTATCTATTTATTTGAGAGAGTGAGAGACAGCACGAGCCGGGGAGGGGGTGGCGGAGAGGAAGAGGGAGGGAGACAAGCAGACTCCCTGCCGAGCAGGAAGGCCCACAGGGCTGATCCCAGGACCCTGGGATCTGACCTGAGCTGAAGGCAGACACTTAACTGACTGAGCCACCCAGGCACCCCAATGCTCCTTGTTTTAAAAAATTTATTTTTAAAACGTCTGTGCCCTGATAAGCGGACGCTGTTCAAAAGACCCCATAGCAAATCACACAAATTAAAAAATATCACTTCATAATATATTATCTTACTGGTAGATCTGATGTGATGGAGTTTACATTTCAATATGTATGAAATTTTTAATAATAAAAATATTTTCACAAAATTGGTATCACTTCCTGGGTCTTTAAGTACATTTTAATTTTGAAAGAGACAATTTCTGGATTCTGGAAGCATTTAACTACCCAACATACACAATGCGTTTTAAATCATCTGCCTTTGACAGCTAACATGCCAATATTTAGACTTTATCAGAAACTTCTGCATGTGAAATTAGGGCTGGAATCTTTGCCATGAATTTAAAAATTCTTAGCTTTATTGGCTAAGTTTAAGAGTCTTGAGATCAATAAACAAGGGAAAATTATACATTATAAATTACTCTGAAAAGAAAGTATATTTCTAATTAATTAAAACATTTGACTTATGAATGAATGAACTTTCTGGTGCTTTGTCCTCTACAGGATTAAGGTATGAAATGATATTAGAGGGGTATTACTGACCCGGTGCTTAGGGAGCGTTTTGAGAACCTTGGACTTCCCATCTTGCAACCACTGAGAAGCAGTTTTGCTGACAACTCAGTAGAGTGCAATTTGGAGAGATAATACAAATGATAGAGTTGTAGGGATGGCATCCTTTTTATGAAACCTTAACGTATCACTCCTGTGCGGTCCTACTTCTCCGTGCTGGCAGCCACAGCAACCGTCTTAGTGATGCAAAAACTGATCAAGGAAATGAGAGGAAGAAACCATGGCCCACAACTGCAGGTTACTCCACAGGCAGATGTGTCAATGATCGGATTTGTTTACTCTTCCACTTTTGCCAAATGTAATTATAAACCTTTTGGTTCTTTATTTGACGGTTAAGATTTTAAGCTCTGAAAAATCTCAACACGCCTTTTCCATGTCACTGGATGGGTGCCACATGGTCCTTTTATAGAAGGGCCATTGCTTACCCACATGGATGAGATCGGGGAGGAAGAGGGCTGGTTGATTTAAATACCCTAACTGAGAATTTACTGTGGATTTAAAATCTCTGACTTAATGTTGCATTAACTACTGGTGGCTGCTTTTTACTGCTTTAAAACGTGCATATATAATTGGATACTGTAATGCTTTGCGGGTAAAATAAATACCAACTCACACTAAAATAAATACCCTGCATGATGAAGTTCATGCAGACATAAATTAATCATTTACCAGTTAACCAATATGCACAGGAAAGAAATAGATCACTTATTAAAGGTTGCCTCATCTATAAAATGGGAAAAATAAAATGCTGATATATTTTACAGTGGTGCTGTAAGGGGAAATATATAAAATTATTGCTAAGCAGTTTACAAACCATAAAATGCAGTATGAACATTAAATTAATAATATTTGTACTAATTCAGATTCAACACCCTCTGCATTAAATATATCTTTTTGCCTATTGAAGCATACACGAAACCAAGCTGAGGCTCTTTAATGTTTAATGTGTCTTCGGAAAATCTGCAAAGCATGGCAGAAGTTATTGGTTATGTTGAAAACTTTTTGGTGGCTTGCTCCCACCGTTTCTAAGATAAAGTTCTTGGCCATTCACATCCCGGATCCCATTTTTAAAGTCCTTTCCCAGGGCGCCTGGGTGGCTCAGTTGGTTAAGCGACTGCCTTCGGCTCAGGTCATGATCCCGGAGTCCCTGGATCGAGTCCCGCATCGGGCTCCCTGCTCGGCAGGGAGTCTGCTTCTCCCCCTGACCCTCCGTGCTCTCTCTCATTCTCCCTCTCACAAATAAATAAATAAAATCTTTTAAAAAAATGCCTATTTAAAAAAATAAATAAATAAATAAATAAAAATAAAGTCGTCTCCCAAAATGTCTTTCACTTGCACGGACATAATAGTTACGAAGGGAACATAGGTTTGAATTTTTTAATCAGCCGGACGTTGTTAACGTGCTCTATGCTTTGGTTTATTCTAAATTACGGGTTGAAATAGGGAAGCATTGTTAGACTGGGTGCAGGGCGGGTGCGTTGGGTCTCTGCAGTTTGCATAACCGCAGGGTAATCCCGTGCTGGGACAGCAGCGTGGCCCGAAGCTGCAGGGTCTTGAGGCCATCTTGCTGCTCAAAAACGTTACAGGCTTTAAATCAAACTTCTGTTTCTCAGCTCAAGTCCAGAAATATCATTCAGGGACACGAGGGAGAACTAAGCAACACAGCACATAGTTCCTTTCTGCTTCTATTGTGTTTTTTAAAGGAGTCTTAACTGTTTAGAAGACCAACTTGTGCAAAACCTATAATCTACTCAGCACATTTTTAACACTATCAATATCCCTTTGATTCTCAGTGATAAAACACATCAGATGTTTCTTCACTCACTTCCTTTTATAGGGGCTGTTAATATAGAAATACCTCCTCATCTTCCACTATGAAATGATAAATGGCTGACTGGAGATGTCTGAAATATTGCCCAATCTCCCCAATGTATCATGTGTCACCAGCAATAATGAACAGTGACTAATCTTTGGTTATGAACCATATTTATGGCTTTCTTGTCATCAGGAAGTATGTATTTTCTTGAATCATGTTTAAGGATCTAATATTTATGCTAGGAACATGTGTGCTAGGAAAAGTATACCTAGGTCCAAAGAAAAGTAATTCTTGGGGCGCCTGGGTGGCTCAGTCGTTAAGCGTCTGCCTTCGGCTCAGGTCATGATTCCAGGGTCCTGGAATCGAGCCCCGCATAGGGCTCCCTGCTTGACGGGAAGCCTGCTTCTCCCTCTCCCACTCCTCCTGCTTGTGTTCCCTCTCTCACTGTGTCTCTCTCCGTCAAATAAATAAAATCTTAAAAAAAAAAGAAAAGTAATTCTCCATATTTTCTTTCATTTAGCTATTTATAGAGCTTAGCATTTCCATCTGTATCTCTCTCCCCCTGCCCCTTTATTTTGGATCAGGATTCACCCAGGAGTATTCTGATCAGGAATCTAGTTTATCCCTGTCAGTTCACCATTTTGGTGATAACAATCTCCTCATCTAATAGGAAAGGAATATAGCTAAAATGCAAACTTATTCCAGTTAAAGCTTATCAGTGATCAAAAGGAAACACAGTGAAACTGTTTCTTCCATTTCCAAAATCCAACTGGGAGTTGGGGGATCAAAGTTTTCCTAAAGGAGCTATAGTGGCAGAAGAGCAGAAGATAAAGGCTAACAGAAGGTGAATTAAGGCTTTGACGGAAATGCAATAAGGTCAATAAGTGTGTAATTCTACTTCAGTTCAGTTTAATTAATATATATCAAGTGCCTGGTATCTACCAGGCATTGGAGTAGGTGCTTGGGATACACCAATCAAAACTCATAAAAATTGCTGCCCTCATGAAACTTACATTCTAGTGGAGGGAGACAGAAAATAAATAAATGAGTAAATTATAGAAATTATTAGAAGGTGACAAGTATTATGGAGAAAAATAAATCAGGGAAGGAATGGTTAAGTGTGGGAAGGGGTTGCATTTTTATTTTATTATTTATTTATTTATTTAAAGATTTTATTTATTTATTTGACAGAGAGACACAGCGAGAGAGGGAACAGAAGCAGCAGGAGTCAGAGAGGGAGAAGCAGCCTTCCCGCTGAGCAGGGAGCCCGATGCAGGGCTCAATCCCAGGACCCTGGGATCATGACCTGAGCCAAAGGCAGACGCTTAACGACTGAGCCACCCAGGCGCCCCAGGGGTTGCATTTTTAGAAGGGTGGCCAGTCGAGGTCTTATTGAGAAGTTGACATTTGAGCAAAGACTTGAAGAGAAGCAAATCATGTGGATTCCTGGAGAAGACTGTCTCAGACAGGAAGTAGCAAGTGCAAAGGCCCTGAGGCAGGGGCATGTCTGGTGTATTGGCAGAACTGTAAGGAAACCAGAGTTATTGGAGTGGAGTGAATGTGGGAGTCGGGGCAGAAGATGGTAGTCATGGTGGGCTAAAGCATATACGGCCTTGAGGACCATTGTTAAGCTCTAGCTTTTAATCTGATTGAAATGGATGTACTAGAGAGTTTTGAGTCAAGGAACAAAATCATCTGACTCATACTTTATTGAAAATAGACTGCAGGAGGCAAGGGTGAAAGCAAGGAGATCAATTAATTAAAACGAACAGTTCACCTCTCCTCTCTGCCTATGTTTAATGGATATGAGCCAGAAATTAATGAGAGACCATAGTTTATAATTATATGCAAACATACTGGAGTTGTAACTACACAAAGCTAAAACTGGTTGGAAGAGAGAATTCAATCAAGCAATCAATTTCATTTCTACAAGACCAATTGGTGAGTGTGAAAACATTTTAAACTAAGGTCATAAGCAACTAATGATAAAAAATAGCCATGAGGGTTTGGGAAATTCAAACATCTATTGCTAATTAATAGATTAAAAAATCTCCCTCCTTGGCACGGTCTGGGTTGTGGAATTAAGCAAGTGTGGATTATGACATTGAGATGGTCTCCTCACATGCCTTTCAGCCCCTTGCTTCTCAGGAGTTGGAAGTAAGGGAACCTTGAGTTAAGAACAAAGCAAACTGCCAAGAAAATGAAGGGAGCCAGAGTGTGGATTACATATGAATGTTTTTACTTTCAAATTTAAAACATTTGAATGATGGAAAGATAAAAACAGAGAGTTGGGTCTTCTCTAGGGAACAAAGAAAAGAGAAAAATAAAAATACTAATAAAAGGTGAATTTAGCCTGATAGTCAACTTTCCTGGCAGTCAGAATTACTAGTTTACAAAACAGAGCTCTCCCGATCTCTCCTGGGCCAGTTAGGCATAGAACAAATTGAACCTAAAAAAGTGTCAAAATTCACAGTAGGAGCGCCCACTCAGAGCTCCATTTCTCTCTCTGAAGTAGGTTACTACATTCACCTAGGGAAATTTCTATTGAATTATAATTAAGTGGCTAATTAAAAAGTGGATTATCAACTATATTAAAATTTGCCAGAAAGATGTGCACATCATTCATTCTTTAATTTAGGAAATCCACCTTTTCCTTGAAAAAAAATTCTCACTGGGAAATTCCAGGTATAATATGCACCTTTTCTTTTTTCTTCTTAAATCACTGTTATTGAAGTAAGTCTCAGATTTTTTGTTCATTGAGGTAATGGATGTATTTTGAGCTTCCTCTGTGAATAAAAAGTACCTACATATAGTTGCCATTCTTATGAGGAGAACCAACAGCTGTGATAAGAACCCCAAGGCAATGCAGGGTCTCCAGAAGAAGCAATAAGTACCATTTTTTTCACTTCGAACATATGTCAAATGCTGTATCATTTAATTCTCTCAACAACCCTACGACATAATTTTCTGCCTATTAGGCAGATGAGGAAACTGAGCTCAGAGAAGGCAAATTATTCAAGGTCACACAGCTTGAAGATTATAAAGCTGAAATTCAAACTCAGGTTTGTTTGACCTTGAAAGTCTTGCATTAAGCCAGAGTTTTCCCTCTCTAAACTGTTTTAACATGAAGCTAAAACCATTTTGTTGCATTGGATTCATTTTGAAATTGATAATATTTGTGTATGATTTAGTCAAGATCTTATGTTAACCAGAAGACCATATTTCCTAGCCATTTGTCCAGACATCAGTTTATTTTGTGAAGTAAATGATCATCAGGAGACTTCTGAGCCATTTCTAACAGCAGGAGTTAAAAAGGAATAGACCCCTGGTACTGTAGGTTACTTTTTATTTGTCTCTTCCTATTTTTTTCTAATTTCTAAGAAGGTACAAATTAAATGATAGCCCACGAACTTTGGTACAATCCTGCCCATGAGTTTGGCAGACCAGTCAAGTATTAAGTGGGTCAGGCCATTCCTGGAGGCACCTAACAATTGAGCAGTCCATCTAGATGACCTAGCAGATAGGCATGACCAACTCCACTTGCGGTGGGCTTACTGAATTGCTTGAAGGACTCAGTCCTGATACCATGAGGGTGATTCGGAGTTCCTTGTCAAATAAATAATGACAACAATAACAATGTAATTCTACAAATATTTTCCGAGGGCCTCCTGTGTATCAGACATTATGCTATTACAGACATGACGTCACTGTACTTCAGGGTTTCTCAGTCTTGGTACTATTGACCTTTTGGACCAGAGGACTCTTTGTTATTGGGCGGGGGGGGGGGGGGGGGGGGCTGTCCTGTGCATCTTGAATAGCAGCATCCCTGGCTTCGACTCCCCAGACGCCCGTATCACGCCCACTGCCTCCAGCTGTGACAGCCAAAACTATCTCCAGACATTACTTAATGTCTCCTGGTGGAGAAAAAAATCACCCCTCGTTGCAACGAACCTCTGTTTTACCTCCTCAACAACTCCAGGAGGTTAGTACTATTAGACTAGTAATATAATTGGTGAGGAAACTGCGGCTCTCCGAGTTTTAGGTAAAATGCCTCAGGTCTCACAGGTAGGAAATGACAGAGCTGGAAGGCACAGAGACTGCCTGCCTCTTTTGAAGGCTGTTAGGTGTGGCTGGAACCCACAAGTCATGATGTGCCCTCTGCCACCCCCCTCTCTTCTAGATCTCATTGTGGGGGTGCAGCCCCGGGAAGGAGGAAGACGTGCACATGACCTAGTACACGGAACTTTTATTGTACCATGGCCTTTTATTTGGCAGATTAATTCCATTTTAATTGGAATTCTGGAAATGAATGAAAAAAAATTACAAGTGTTAGACGGTCTGTTCTCAGGGTTTTTGAATCTGTCTGATTTAATTCTAACCTATTAGCATGCTATTATGGAGGAATATTATGTTGAGAATCAATATTACACTAAACACTAATATTTTATTCAGTATTAAAAATTTATACAAGTGGTAATACAAGTGCTTTATTCCTACTTCGTCTAAATGAGAAGAAATGCTTCCTTAGGGCGATTTCAGTTACCAAGAAACTGGCATTACACTTTACATAGATCATTGCTTCAATGAATTAATAAGACTTAACTGAATGAAATTTGTTTATTTTATTATAAAGTGTATGAGTTTTTCAGCGTATCAAAAATGTTTTCCATTTTCTACTTTTATCGCATGTTAAGAGGTCAACAAAAGTACATTATTGTCCAATATTGCCAAAGAGGTCAAAACAACTCCTACTCATTCTGGCTTCAGGATATCCTTCCTCTTTCCCTCCCTCCCTTGCTTCCTCTTCTTTTTTCTCCATTTGGATATTCCATTCTTTTTTTGATTCAAATGTAATCTTAGGCTGGAATTGGAACCTAAATGTATCCAGACTCTGCATTACGTACATTTTTTTGCACAGAGGAACTACTAAGCCTAGATAAACTGTAAGCTAGATAAACCTCTAATAACCACCTAGAGATAGTTCAGTTAGGCAGGATTTCAAAACTGGTTTTCAAGTCGGCTCTCCAGACTGTGCCCCCCTGGGTACCTCTCCCAGCATCTGGCCTTGCCACACGCCTTGGTTTTAGATCCTGGGCCCATGGCATGGATCTCATGGCTCTTCCTGACCCCTCTTCTGTTTACTTCCTCTACTCTCCTAAATTCAGTAGCTTTTTCAAGCTTCCAAGCCAGGGCAGTTTGGATCTAACAAAGGTATTCACAATTTTTATCACTTGAGTATTTAATTCACAACTTCTCAAATATTTGAAAACTATGAGAAAATAACACTTTTAAAAATATCCCTAACTTTGTGAATTGTTATACTTTGTTAACTTTGTGAATTGTTCTTCAGTATTAGAAAAGTTTTGCTTCGTGTTTTAGTGATCTCCCAACTGGGCTGGCAAGATCAATCAGTTAATATGCACATACCTTGAAAGACCAACTCTTTGGGAAAAGGTTGCTTGTAATTCTAAAGGCATATTAGAAGTTAAAAACTGCCATGCAAAATCAAAGCAAAAAAAAAATTGTTGAATAAATTAAGCTAACTGAAAAATTAGAAATGGGAAGTATGTTCAGCATAGTAATCACCATTACAAATAGGAAAATTTAAACTAAAAAAATAATTTAATGGGTTGACTTTTCTAAAATATTGATTAGATTCATTAATAAGCATTTTATGCATATGGCTATTCTGAAAGTTCCTTTAAAAATGAAAGACTAATGCCTTAATGAGAGGTATTATTACATGAACATATTTGAATCTGGCTTATGAAAAATAGGACTAGAGAATTTAAAATGTGTGCATAAAATGCAAATGGATTTAATTAACCGAAAACCCATAAGACAGAACTTCTTCAAATAAGCAATTACTTTGGGGACTAATAGAGTAAATAGGATCCTGATTCATTAGCACAAATATCCATATGAGAGAAGGATCAGCAAATTTTATTCTTTAAGTTATTTATGCACATATGGTAATATCTCATTAATTTATGGCTTCAATAAATTTAAAATCTTTTGATAATTTTTTCATGAGCTGGGCTGACGTTTACCTTTGCTTTTGCAGACACGTTATTTATAGGTAGATAATATATGGTGTTTTAAACATTTATTTTCAATCTTGCATACACTTTTTAGACACAGAATAAACTATTTTCAGTGAACCTCAGGCACTTTACAAGCTCCTACATACATCCAATCTATATGCTAATAACAAAATGTTCATATGATTTATTATTACAGGTCTCCTTAAGGATTTCTACTTTGTAATGTTTTGTTGGAGTTACTATATGTAGTTTAAAGAATAAAGGCCACGTTTGTTTGAACTACTTCAGCCTACCCACAAATTCAGAGATGCCCACCTCCCTAATTTGTTAGAATAAATGAAATGTATTAATGAATATTCACAGCTATACATATAGAATTTTTCTTTTAAACATGTATTAGAACATATAAAGAAAAGTAAAATACAATGAAGGGTGGAAATAAATGATTTTGTGGGTGGACAAAGGAGTGAACGGTCTCAAATCATTTTAAGTCCTGCAGGCACAATATCCTGGTGAAAGAACTTAATAATGTTGCCCTTTCTTTAAGAGCTGATTTTGCTCACGTGGGGTGACTCAGTTCTAGTCACTTGCAAAGTGAGATGTTTTTCCAGTTAAAGACAGTCAGTGCCCAGGCCAAAAGGGGTGGATGCTCCAAACTAGGGCTTCTGGAATGAAGAGAATGCCACTGCCCAGCAATCTGGCATTTCTAAATCTTCCTTTTATGTGGCCATGACTTTTCAGAGTCCACATGTCAATTTGCACCAAAGAATTAAAAGCGTGTATAAAGTGGGGAGAAGAGTTATGTTATTTTAATTATCAAAACTCACATGTAGTTCAAAATGACTCCAATTCTAAGCCAGATAAAACATATTAAACTAGAATTTATGAAAACCACAATTGCACTAAAAAATGGAATATTCTCCTTTTTAATGAAATATTCTGAAGACAGATCTGCATATGATTCATAAATCATGCTACCTTCATACCAGAAGCATTTCCATTTCTTTTGTAAATATTGTGAGGAAATTAGGAGGAGGGAAAAGGCAAATATGTTACTCAAATTAGTAGTTACTTACCATATGAAGAGGGAGAACAAGCTTCAATTCCATTTTCATAACTTAATCAAGAATACTTGATGAGAGAGGCCTCTTTCATGAGCTTCTTGAATGTTATAAAATCTGGGGAGGAGACAGAAGCATGGACTGTTTCATCGTCAAGAAGAAAACTGCTCAAAACAATACTAGTTTCTTATGTCAGTGGTTAGTTCTCATCTGGACAAGAGCTATCCCAGCCAACCATATGCCACCTACCCACCCATCAACCAGCTGCCCACAAAAGTTTGAGCCAGATAGGCTGAAATGACCACTGTCACTAGAGAAAGAAGACCCAGGGTTGAATCCCACTCAGTACTTGTCTGAGTGAACTTTATGTCCTTGACTTCACCGAGCCTCTGCTCCATCATTGCTCCGTTGGGAGTAATAATACTATCTAGTCAATGGCTTGTTCTGACGATCAAAGGAGATGGTGTCTGGAGAGACATTTAGTTAACACCGGAAGTATTTAATTTATTGATGCCCTGACTCTTCATCTTAAGGATCTGGGGTGGCTTCCAAATAGAAAAATAATGAAATATGAATAAAAATAACAGTGTTGAGAGTAAAAAAAGGAAGAAGTTCATATGCTACCTATATTGGTCAACAGTTGAAATAATTGAAGTTACCATTTGGATTTGAATTTCTTGATAATTTAGGTAAAAGGAGAACATAATTTCTTCTATAACTCCTATTGTTAGAAAGGAGAAAATGTGTTACTTCCCCCAAAGAAATTGCCCTGAGACAAAATTCACAGAAAAATTTTTCATGGAAAACACGATATACGGACAGTGAAATAAAATGAACTATTTAACAAAAGTGGGACTGACTACCTTCCATGAAAGCTGAAGGGCAAAATAGTACTTATGCTTGGAGGTAGTTATTATTGCCATAAAATTGTATTATTCCTAGAGACAAGCATGAAGTCTGAATTAGGGAAATACTAAATATAATCCCACTGACTCCCAGTTAACAAATCACCCAGCACTTCCCCCTTGTTGTGCCTTCCTAACACACACACACACACACACACACACACACACACACACGCACGGAGCTTCTTTCCTGAAGTCATGTTCTCAGTAGTGGGAGGGGGGGAGCTTCTGAAGGAAGTCACTGATTGCTGGCCACTGTAGGCCAGTCACTGCTCGATAGGGGATGGAGCTGCAAGGATGAAGTGTGAACCTGGACGTGATACAGGACTGACAGCTGAACCCATTCCATGGGGCCAATCCAAAAGGGAAAGGAAGAGAAAGATACAACCAAATGATTATACAGTTGACCCTTGAACAATGCAGGGGTGAGGGGTGCTGACCCCGCACGGTCAGAAATCTTCATATAACTTTTGACTCCCCCAGAACGTACCTACTAATAGCCTACTGTTGACTGGAAGCCTTACCAATAGCATAAGCAGTTGACTGACACGTATTTTGTATGTTCCATGCATTATATACTGTATTCGTATGACTAAGTAAGCTAGGGAAAATGTTATTAAGAAAATCACAAGGAAGAGAAAACACATTTATAGTACTCTTTCATATTTCATTTTATGGGTGCTCTATAAATTATAGATTAGATGATTTTGAAACATCAAATAGCACTATGAGAGGCTCTGAACATGGGGTTAAGAACACCATTCTAGAAAATATTTTCTGAATAAGTGACAAGAGCAAGACTGTCCAAATTTGGGACACTAAAAGAATGGAAGGAGAGAGGGTGAGGAAAAAAAAGTACAGATGGACATGTTATTTTTCTCTTTTTTATTTTAACACAAATTTGATCATTTTATAAAATTTTTTTTTAAGATTTTATTTATTTATTTATTTGAGACAGAGAGAATGAGAGAGAGAGAGCACATGAGAGGGGGGAGGGTCAGAGGGAGAAGCAGGCTCCCTGCCGAGCAGGGAGCCCGATGCGGGACTCGATCCAGGGACTCCAGGATCATGACCTGAGCCGAAGGCAGTCGCTTAACCAACTGAGCCACCCAGGCGCCCCAAATTTGATCATTTTATAAAGATCAGGTAAGGTTTATATCTGAAGGAAGATGTTGCATTTGTTTCAGTGAATCAGATCACAAAATATTTAGTCACTCTGCATTTGAGATTATCACATGAAATATATTTTATGGCAGATCTCCCAATAGGGCTGGAAAATATCTTCCTGGTACCTGTCTCAGTGCCTGGCACATAGAAGAGATTTTAATATTTGTTGACTGAATAAGCGCTTGCTCATCCAGTTACCTCTCTCCAGCTGCTTTCCAATCTCTTGTTTCCCTTTTATAGCCAAACTACTGCAAATAATTACCAATAGTCATCTTTCTTTTCTCAACTCCCATTGGCAGCTCACACCTCTGCAGTCTGACCTTTGCCTCATCACAGTGCTCACTGGCTGACCTATTAACTTCCATCCCCACCCCACCCCCGCAACGCATGCGCAGACAGTTGTGGTGTAGCCGGTGCTGGAAGGGAAGTTGAGGCTGCAGCTGACCCCAGAGAAGTTGCTGAGAACGTGCTGTGCGATGTGTCAGCCCACAGCCTCCTTCTTCTAAACAGGGATGCCAGCAAGTGGGTGAGGCGAGTCAATACTGCTTCATGAACATTTGGTTTATTTACCTTGGGCACACAGGCACCACTGGGTGGAGGAACAGGCAGCGTTGTGCTCATAAAATTCCTTGCTGTCAGGTTCACGTTTTCTCTCCAGTTCAGACCCCAGGACCTCAGACTCTTCTATGCTCAAATTCCACCCCAGTTCCACTCTATCGTGGTCACCAACATGTCAGAATGGCTTTCTTCTCTATCATGCTAGCTCCCGAGGTATCTCGTTAGGAGAGATGTAAAATATGAAATGTGAAATCTTCTAAATAGGCATGACTGCAAATAGACCCAGTTAGAACTCTATTTCCCATACATTCCACTTAGCGATTTCTCTTCATTTTAATTCAAAACAATTCTCTCCTGATCGGTGCTCCTCCACTCTTGCTAAATAAACAGTTCTTCTCAATCTTCCACATTCAAGCCAACTGACCACTCCCACCCTCCTGAAATGAAATCCTCACTCCCTTGCCCTCCCTGCCCCCCATGATCCAGCAATTTCCTGGGTTTCCTTCTATTTCACTACTCCTTTCATCCTGTACAAGCTCATCCTTCACTACTTGGCTGTTATGGATTTGAATTCCTTAAGACTTTTGTTCCACCATTCACTTTATAATCTTCCTGTAGGCAGTCATATCCATCTATGGATCATATCCATCATGGCCAGAACTATGGATTAAAGATGAGTCCAAGTTTACATCCAAACGCTAGAGCTTTCTGACAAGCTCCACACCCACAATCCAATGTCTTTTTGCTCTGTCCTCTAATGTTCCCTACAGAACTCAAACTCCGTATGTCCAACTGAACTTAGCATGTCTTTGCAAACTTGTCCTCCTCCAGTGTTCCCTTACTCTTCCGCATGGATGCCACATCAATATTGCAGAAGACGGCCCGTCCATTTACCTTTTCCATGTCTCTTTAATCCATTCACTTTTTAGAAATCACCACCTCAATCTTCCTACCCCTAGGCCATGCTACCAGTATCTCTGTACTGAAAATGTTCAACTGGTCTGCATGACCTTCTCCCCTTGCCAACCTATACTCTGCATTGTAGCCAGAAGTATTTTTTTGAAATAGCAAATTGATGATGTAACTCATTACAATCCCCCCTCCCTTCTCCCAACCTTCTCATTGGCTCTAGGATGAAGACATATTTTTTGCTACGGCTAAAAAGCCTTTAATGGTGACGGCCCCTGATCACATCTCCGGACTCATGCTGTTCACCCCTGCTGTCTGCACTCTAGCCACTTGATCTTCTTTCAGTCTCTCACATTGCTTCCACTCTCCTCTTCTTGCCATATATCACAGCTTTCCACACCTTCCATGTCACGCCTTCTGCCTCTACTCCTTTTCTAGTTGACTCCTATCTGTCATTTAGATCTCACTTTCCAGAACCTTGTGTCTCTTCTCTGTGGCATATTTACAACAGTTTCAGTTTCATACCGATGTCTCTCTTCCCCACCCGCCGGCCTTTAGGCCGAGTGAGGGCAAGGGATACCTGAAGCTGTTCATTGTATCCTAACGGTGTCTGGCACTTAGTGGGTACTCGGTAAAGTTGACTTTATTGAACACGTGTATAAAATGAGCATGAAAATAAACACATATAAATTCAGTGTGAAAAATGTACCCATTGCGTAGTGTTTGAAAATTCTAAAGATAAGCACTGTGTTGAGATCAGTAACGAGCACTGGGAGCTTTTGGAGGATTTAAGAAATTAAAGTAGGAGGGCTTCTTTTCTCACACAGATTGAGTAGTGGGTTGATGGGAGTGATGGGGATTTTTTTTTTTAAGATTTTATTTATTTATTTGACAGAGAGAGAGTGAGCACACGCACAAGCGGGGGAGTGGGAGAGGGAGAAGCAGACTCCCCATTGAGCAGGGAGCCTGATGTGGGACTCGATCCCAGGACCCTAAGATCATGACCTGAGCCAAAGGTAGACGCTTAAGGACTGAGCCACCCAGGCGCCCCAGTGAGGGGGATTTTTTTTTTAATGAAAAATTTCACCTGGGCCAAAGCAACTTTTTTTTTTTTTTAAGATTTTATTTATTTATTTGAGAGAGAGAGAGCAGTGAGAGAGGGAACACAAGCAGGGGGAGTGAGAGAGGGAGAAGCAGACTTCCTGCTGAGCAGGGAGCCTGCTGCGGGGCTATATCCCAGGACCCTGGGACCATGACCTGAGCCGAAGGCAGACGCTTAACGACTGAGCTACCCAGGCGCCCCCCAAAGCAACTGGTTTAAGCATATGAGAAATATGCTAAGTTATGAAGATAGTGCTTTTAACTCTATTCTTGCCATTTTGCCCCTACATATATTGAACAAGAGCCATTGTAGGGAGAGGAAGAGATGATTGAGACCAGGGACATGGTCTCTGGAGGCAAAGGAGAGATGTTTAAAAAATGTTTTAGTCTCTGGATTGTGAGTATTCTGCTGGGTGTGCCTTTTTATATCCTTGCTTCTAAAATCCATGTCATTACATGCAATATAATTGTCTCTGCTTCCATATGGTGACAAAATTCTAGCAACTATATCAGGATCTCAATAAATAGGCAAAACAAAAATGTTGCATAAGTTGTTTTCCCTCAGTTACTTTGCAAATAGAACCCCCCCCCAATAATAAAACACAAATTTTGTAAATTAGTATAGTATCAGTTATGAATGCCATTTTGCAATTATGAGAGTAAAAACATTCTACATTGAAATAAGAAATGCCATCTGATTTCGATTTAACTCAAAGGGGGAAAAACACATTCCATTTAAGAATGACAAATAAAGCTGTCAATGTGATCCATTTATAGCCCCTCCGAGAATGCCACAAATCCACATAATGTTCTGAGAAGCTAGTTATTGTATTTGCTCTCTCAAAGAGAGAAGGCGTAGAAGTTCCCGTGACAGACTGTTATCCAAGGAAACTAAGGTTAGGGGAAATAACTTAACGTTAGTCAACATCCTAGGTGCATACGCCTTCAAGGGGAGAACGATAGCTTTGGGCATCTTACTTAAATAGTGTGTGGCAGTGGAAAGGGTGGACTGCTGCAGGGACGGGTGGGGTGTAAGACAATGGAGAAAGCTCTTTGTTTTCCCAATCTGTCCCCCACCCCTCCTCCTCTGAGCTCTGTGAGGGTCTCACTGACCTCATGAGGCCTCTTTCTGCAAGGAAAGCCATCTTCATTGTAAACATCCAAAGTGCCAGTTGTGTTTGAACATTTATTATGGGTTATTTCAGGCTCAGGTACAAGGACACTTGCCACAAACATTGGAAATATAATCTCCATTCTTTATTATGATACTGAAACTTCCTTCTTTTAAGAAGCAGTTTGCTATTAAATACATATCCATGTATTCATCTATAAGTATATGTAAAACATGACCCTCTACAGGACATAACTGATTATATTTTTCTCCTTCACGTTGGCTGCTAAAAACTGAGAACAAAATTTGTTACTATCTTCTAGCAAGAGCGTTGAATTTCATGGCATAAATTTTGAGTATGAATCTCTCTCCTGGCCCCATCTTATGTTTTTAGCCTTATTTTTTTTCCTTTGACTCATTTTTTCTTACCTATTTGAAATATATTTTATATTGCTGTACAGTATGTATTTTTATTAGCCTTTCTCTATAAGCCTTAAATCCTCTCCAGCGTATAAATAAAACATTCAGCATTTATGGATGCCCTTTTTTTTTTTTCCTTTGGAGGGTTGCAGAATTTTCCCAAGACAACATATAATTTATTAGTATAGATGCATGAATATTAACACATTGGTATTCATAGTAATTAAATTTTTTGTGATATTTAGTTTAATATTTCAGTTAGATTTTCTTAATATTTATATATATACCTTTAGAACTGGGATTCCTAGCCTGAGGTCCATGGACTCAAATTATATGCAAAATTTTGAGCATGTAAAATTTTATTAATGAGGCATTTCATGATTTTAATCCAATTCTGAAAGGTGATTTTGACCCAAAAGATAAAAAAAAGATTACTGCTTTGTAGTGGAATAACCACAGAAGACCAGGTCTTAGTCTTCTGACACTCAACTAATGATAGGCTATTTATTGACTACCCACTAAGTGCCTGGCCCTGTAATAGATACTCAGTAGCTATTAGAGCAGTAAACAGCAATAAACATGTAGGCTTGACTTCTGACCTCAGGGTGCTTCTAGTCCAGTGGGGGTGAAGGTAGACAATAAAAAAATGAACATAAAACAAATAAGCAATATCTGAGGGGAGAATATTTGAGATAAAGGGACCAGCTAATGCGAAGAAGGGAGATGTTATAATCCATAGGTCTTCTAGGAAATATGAGTGGTAGATCTCCAAATTCATTTTCAGTACTTCAGTCTAGAATAATCAGACTAATGCTCTTATTCATGAAAGTCAGAAGTGTTTTCCTTTTCTTTTTAAGTTAGATTTCCTAATGTGAGGAAAATGTATCTTCAGAAAAAGATTATACATTAACTTCATTCATTAAGTATTTGAGTCTCCCATCTTTTTTTTTTTTTTTTAAGATTTATTCATTTGAGAGAAAGAGAGGGAGAGTGCACAAGCAGGGGGAGAGGCAGAGGGAGAGGGAGAAGCAGACTCCCCACAGAGCCGGGAGCCTGACGCGCGGCTCAATCCCAGGACCCTGGGATCATGACCTAAGCCGAAGGCAGACACCCAACCATCTGGGCCACCCAGGCGCCCCTGAGTCTCCCATCTTTAAGGCACTGTGGGGGATGCCCTCAAGGTGCTCAGCACAGCCCAAATAAAATATAACTGCCATACATGTAACTATAATGTACCGTAAACCAATCCTGTATTGTTCCCTACCATAGGTTTATGAGCCAAGTAAATTCTAGGGCCCAGATGCTTTAATATACAGTTTGAAACCCAAAGCTCTTTAGAAAGGCACCAATCACCCTGTAAAAGTTAAAGATGGATGAGCTGGAGAAAGCGACACATCATGAAAACTGGGATTAAACATTCTTTGAAATAAGAACATTGTACTCTCTGGTTTGGAAAATGCTCTAAAGAGCCCTGGCTGTGTAAATCAATAAATTAAGATGTGACTAAAGATCATAACTATCTCCCACATTATTAGATGTTTTCCCGAATTAAATTCTTTATGCATATATTAAACAAATAACATACCGATAAGATGAAGATGACACTGAGGTCACAGAATTCTATGGGATGCCTCCTGGGTCCCAGAACCCATGTGAGAGCTCTGTGCACATGCCCTGGGAGGGAGGGCTGCTATTAGTTCTGTTTTACTGAGCGGGAGAAACTGAGGTTTGGAGAAGCAAAGCGATTTGCCTGGTCACAAAGCTGGTCACAGGAGACAGCTGGGATTGGAACCTAAACAGTCGAACTCCAGAGCCCCTATGATCCCATTTCCTGCATTATCAGTCAGCTCTGGGAAGGCAGGTGGTTGCGAGAATTCTCTCCGATAAACTCATCTGCTTTGTGGTTTAAATGGCTTTGGGGAACAACTTTCTGAATGATTAGTCTGAGCTTATCGTGTGCAAATTAATTTAAATATTAGCCAAAGCGAAACCGTTAAGATGGCAAATCTGCTATGAAAAGTAACACACGCAATTAAAGTTTCCTTGACTTTGGCTCGGAGTATATGATTTAGAGTGTCCATAATATTCCCTCTCCTAGGAATAATAACAAAGAGTTGAATGTATTTATTTTAAGATCCTCAGTTAAAAATACAAACATTATTTTACTAACTTGTTTCTGCGCTTACTGTTTTTTGATAATGAAATTTTAACTTGGAAAAGGGAGATTTTAAAGCTTTCCCTAAATCCAGGTCAAACAGTCATTTCTCTCTCTTTTGTTTTAACTCCCCCAAACTGTCCATATCCTAGCGGTAGGGACCACTGATTGAATATTTATGCGCTATCACCCACTGTGCCAACACTGTGCAACCTCATTTTATCCTCACAACAACCCTGTTAGTAGCTCCTATTATTATTCCCAATTCCCAGTTTAGGAGATTGGGGCCCACAGAAGTTGCACACACACCAAAGGCTTCCCCTTCGTTAATGGAGGAGCTTACACCAGGCCTATTGACCCTAGAGCCCAGGCCACCTACAATTTCACTCTGCCATCTCCCTTTGTCTGATGGTCTTCTCATCCCTCACCGATACATCACTAAGGATGCACTGTTTCCCAATATAGGCAGTCTAAAAACCCTTTAGAATTTAAGGCTGTCCACAATCTGGACTTTTTAAAAAACCAGTCCAAGCTAATTTCTCAATATTCCTTACTAAATATCTTCAAAGCCTAAGGGAACCTGCCCTCTGTCAGAGCTTTAAGAAGTCTCCTAAACCCACAATCCAGCTAAATTCTCCTGCTCTTAAAGGCCAAGTTCAGGGGTGCCTGGGTGGCTCAGTCAGTTAAGCACCTGCCTTCAGCTTCAGCTCAGATCCCAGGGTCCTGGGATCGAACCCCGCATCAGGCTCCCTGCTCAGTGGAGAGTCTGCCTCTCTCTCTCCCTCTCCCTCTGCTGCTTCCCCTGCTTGTACTCTCTCTCTCTCTGTCAAGTTAATAAATAAATACAATCTAAAAAAGAAAAAAAAGGCCAAGTTCACATTCCACTTTTCCAACCTACCTTCTAAACCCACGAGCCCAGAGGAAGTAGTTTGAAGAGCTGGCCTCTACTGTCTACATTGCAGATGATCCTGATGTTCCCAAGAGCTTTGGCAGCCTGGGATCCATGGAATACTATGAGGGTTCTGTTGGAAAGTGCTATTGGGCTTTTTTCTCAGGAGCATGTTCAGAGCTTGTATCAGTTTCTCAAAGCTTAACAACCACTCAGTATTACCGTCCCCCTCTCCCCCGCCAGGCCCACCCCCAAGTTCTGGAAACTGATGACATTAAATGCTAATGTTCACTGAGCAAGGTTGCCAGATTTAGCAAATAAAAATATTATATGGGACATGCCTATACTAAAACATGATTTGTTGTGTATTTGAAATTCAACTGTAACCGGGCATCATGTACTTGATCTGCAGCCCTTTCCTTGAATGTTTTGTGGATATTAACCTTATCTCTCTATTATACTGAATGTAATCATCTGGAGGGCAAGGGGCTTCATTATTACTCCACAGAACTTAACATGTAAACTTATTGCTAATTACTGATTTACTTTTGTGGTCCAACAGAAACATTTTGGAACATTCTTGAATTGGGGCCGATATCAAACCCAATAGCTATATCATGGTTATAGATATACAGCTTTTGCTACAAGGAAACAGATTCCCATCATACCTAGTATGCTATTTGCTAGCTTCAAACACATCAAACTTTTCCCTAATTATCTTTGTTAAAAAAATCCTCTTATAAGGAACCTGGGAAAAATCAAAACATACTAAAAATATTATTGGATCTCAAAGTGAAGTCTTCAGACTATTTGAGAAAATCACGAAAGGTGTTAAAAATGCAGTTGTCTGGGTCCAATCTCCGACCTATTAATTCAGAAATGTGCAGAAAGGTTCTAAGCAATCTGGGTTTTTAAAAGCCTTCCAGATGATTTTTATGCCCTCTAAAGTTTGAGGACTGCTTTTTTTATGGGATGTAATACTCTAGCAAGGATTGCTCTTTAAGTTAGAGAAGAAAAGTTATTTTAGTCCTTAAAAACAAGCCAGCATCATTTGGAGTTCAAAATATCAATCATTTCTTAAATGTATCTTGAATCTATCATGCTAGTGGTAAATGCTCAGCCCTGTAGATTTGCCATTTGGAGCTCCCCAGCATTTAAACAGAACTGGTAAACTAATGATAGATATTAAAAGGCTGCCTGATGGATCATTAAAATAGTAAATGAGTCACTGAAATTTATACAGGCCATACAAAACTTAAAAATAAGATTATCTGAGGGCGCCTGGGTGGCTCAGTCGTTAAGCGTCTGCCTTCGGCTCAGGTCATGGTCCCAGGGTCCTGGGATCGAGTCCCACATCGGGCTCCCTGCTCGGCAGGAAGCCTGCTTCTCCCTCTCCCACTCCCCTGCTTGTGTTCCTGCTCTCGCTATCTCTCTTTGTCAAATAAATAAATTTTAAAAATCTTAAAAAAAAAAAAGTTCTCCTTGACTCCCTGAGGATTTTCACAACTAAAGACATAAGGGCTAGGAGATTTGTATGTTTCAAGGGCAATTCAATTGCTTTCAAGGCTACTCGAACATACCTGATTTTTTTAAAGGTAGTATTTATTTTTCAAAAATAGATCATGCACTCTCATGCTTTTCAAAAGCGGGGGGTGGGGGGCACCTGGGTGGCTCAGTCCTTAAGCCTCTGCCTTCGGCTCAGGTCATGATCCCAGTGTCCTGGGATCGAGTCCCACGTCAGGCTGTTTGCTCCGCGGAAGCAGGCTTCTCCCTCTCCCACTCCCCCTGCTTGTGTTCCTGCTCTCGCTGTCTCTCTCTCTGTCAAATAAATAAATAAAAATCTATTAAAAAAAAAAAGATTATCTGAAGTAGAGTGTTCTGCTGTGTACCAATGCTGCTATCCAGGATTGGTCTGGGAAACCTAAGGCTCTTTGGAATTTCTGGAAAAAAAAAAAGTGTCCTTGCATAATGCTCCCTACCCCTGTTGACTGGGTGGTCCCTGGGATTTTTGACTTCTTGGTGAGAGGGGTGCTAGTCTGGAAGTCAGGACGCACAGATTTATGTTCTGTGTGTCCTCATCCATAAAACAATGATTTGGACCATTAGTTGGTCTCCAATGTATGTTCTGAGCCCAAGTTCCTATTATCATTCTGAGGTTCTGTTTTCTGTTGTCAGATATGGGGCTTGGACCATGTGCAGTGTGTCTGCTTGTCCAGGGCGTCCCAGGGTAGTCGTGCTGTCTCCATTACTATACTTGGATCCCCATTCATAACTCAGGCTCACTGTAACAGTGTAAGATCGATGATGCTTCATTCGGGTTTTCCCAGGGATGGGACAATATATTGGCCATTAGCACATGTCCTTTGTAGGAGATAATTTTTCATTATATAATTATAATCATATAATTCATAATTATTCAACACACACTTACTGATCACAGCTATGTGCTGTGTGTCACTGTGCTAGACCCTGAGAATACAATAATGAAAAAAGTCAGGCAGAAAGAGCTCTGGCCTCATGTGGCTTACAGTCTGATCGAGGGAATGATGGAGAAGGTAAAAACAATAGCCACATATAAACAGATGTATAAATAAAATAAGTGCAGTTTGTAATCAGTGTTTTAAAGGGATCACTCGGCCCGAGATAGAAAATAACAGAAGAGTGTTCGGGAAGAGCTTCTTGGAGGAGGCGATATTTACTTGGACTGGCAGGAAGGAAAAAGAGACCAGGGAGGGGGTTGGAGGAAAGGTCAGGGCAGGGAAGAGCATATTCTGGAATCCCGTGGGAGGAGCAGTTTATGTGCTTGGCATCCAAACGTCCCTTCTATCTCTGAGAGAGAATTTAATCCAAAACTAGAGAAAGGAAACCAGAGGCCCAGAGGGTTTAAGGGACTTATCTGAGCTCAAATGGCCAGTTAGTCATGCTTCAGTCCAGAATGTGAGCCCTTCTGAGGGATCAGGATCACAATGCAGCAGGAAGCACCACAATGCTTTGGTTCAAATCCTAGCTCTTTGACTCATCAGTTGCTCCTCCTTGGGCACCAGAGCTTCTTTGAGACTCAGTTTTCTTTTGTGTGAAACACAGATGACATCGACCACATGAGATTGTTACAGGGATTGAATGAGATAATGTGGCTCAGTGCCTGGTATATCACAGGCATGGTGCTTGATAAATGCAAACTCCTCTGATTTTTCACTGAGTGCGCTGTCACCCATACCAAACTGTTGGAAAATAAGTAGGGCAGTGGTTAAGTTATTTGGATAAAGGAAGATTGCTAGCAGAGGGGAAGTTCTGGAATACCAGGCTGGGGCCTGTTCAGCAGCTACCCATCTGAGGGCTGAGTGGAGGAAATGTGGAAGGGCCACTGAAGGTGGGAACATGTCAGGAAAAACATCCCCAACTTCGTGGTTCTGCTCACAGCTTAATCTGCTAGTGGGGAAACTACAGTGTCTTCATAAAACAGAAAAGACCATCTTTAGTAATATTTATACTTACAATTAGCATATAAGAAACAGGTTTTACTCTAGGAGACCAGTAAGCAGAAAAATGAGACACTTTATTATTAACTAGACGTAAAGAGAAAAATGTGATGTTAACATGTCCCTCAATCCACTGGGAACAAATTAATTTAATTATCTGCAGGATATTAAAATGATTGCTGGTATTAAGGATACTTAAAAACCAAGCCCATGATATCGGAAGAATGAATAATTTATCTAAGTAACTATGAAAATTTTCTTCATTGTGAACAAAACCACAGATTGAACTTTAGCCTTAAAATACCGAGAGGCGTATTTCATGGATTAAAGCGGACAGCTAGCTCTAAGGCCATCCCACAAAATCCGTTTGCTCTCCCCTTAGACGTACCCAAAACGTGAGGGAGTATTTATGGTTCAGGCACACTTGAACCAGGGCTGAACATTTCTTAGTTTCAGAAGTTCACTGGGTCCCCTTTCCCCCAGCCATAAGGTAAGTGCCATTCCATATATAACTTTTTTTTTTTTTAAGATTTTATTTATTTGACAGAGAAAGACACAGCAAGAGAGGGAACGCAAGCAGGGGGAGTGGGAGAGGGAGGAGCAGGCTTCCCGCTGAGCAGGGAGCCCGATGCGGGGCTCGATCCCAGGACCCTGGGATCATGACCTAAGCTGAAGGCAGACGCTTAATGACTGAGCTACCCAGGCGCCCCCATATATAACTTTTTGAAATGCTGCTTACTTTATGATTCTCTGCCGATAGTGCCTTATGGGAGAAATTTTATTTCAAAGTTTCACAGGATGTGAATTGAACTCATTATTTTACTCCAAACTCATTGTTTAATTGACAGGAAACATGCATTCTGAATCATCTTGTATGCATGGCAGAAGCAGCTACATAAATTTAACAATGGGGGGATTATTACTATTTTGCATATTTATGGAATTTTATATTCAGGAAGCATTTTACAAATCTTTTATTAGTTAATCCTTACGAGTGAGTCTGACAGGTGGTAAACAATGCTTTGGGTTTTAAATTGCCAATAAAAGTGAAAACTTTAATGGGGAAAAAAAAATCTATGGCATTCCTCCTTGCTCCCAAACTTGCCAAGAGCATATGTTTGATAACTTTTTCCTCCCTGCAAGCAGGTTGGTGTCCACCTGAAACACAAGGAGAAGGGAGCATACTGGGCTCCGTCCCAGGTCAGGTGGCCAACATCAGGGGAAACCTCACAAGACACCAAGGTGATACTGACAGCATTTCCAACAAAGATGCATCCCAGTAACAGAGCACATAAAAAGACACATTAGGAAGCAATTTTTCTAAAACCATACAGTAAACTTGGTTTTCAGTTCTAGTGATGCCATACTTACTGGACTCACTCTCTAATGACATCACTAGTTCTTTTCAAATGAATGCATGTATATTAAAGAAATAAAACCTAACTCAAACTAAGAGAGTTTGTATTTCTTTTTTCAAAAAGTCACAAATTGAAAACACTTAGCAGCTTTGAACACTCACTTCAAGCTTTTTAGGATCCTTCATTGTGCCCCTCCTCCAGGTAGGAGAAGGTGTTGGAGAGCCAGGCAAAGAAAGCCTCTGTGGATTAAAGTCTCATTGTTGACCCAAACCTTTTACAGCCTAGGGCTTTCAGAGCTACCAAACCAAGAAAAATCAATCACACATCACCTGAGGGCTGGACACGAGGAGCCGCAGAAGCTGCACCTACTTTCTGAAGATTCCAGCAGGGACACGTCCTGCCCAGATTCTAATCTCTTCTGAGTGACAGTGTCTCTATCTCTCTAATCCCTCAGGCCTCCACCCACCGCCTGCACTGTGTGTGGTGTGTATGTGTGTGTGTGTGTGTGTGT